>NC_138768.1:415586855-415591355 GCF_965119305.1 Pelophylax lessonae
CGAGCCATTTGAGCAGCTGAAAATTGTGGATCGTAAGTAGAAAATAAAAATGTTAGAAATTTCTAATCTCTAATCACATTTTACAGAGCCCCCTTTACATCGGAGTCTCCAGACTTACTACACTGTAAGAGGGAAGTGTGAAGACTCTGATATAAGGAGAGTTTGGGAACCATTATTTGAGGGGGGAAGCTGGGGACTCTGGTGTAAAAGGGAACTCTGTGTTCCCCAAAGCTCCCCCATACATCTGAGCTTACAGAGACCCTCTTACACTTCCCTTCCTCAGTCCACCACAGTCAAGGGCACAACAAGTCCCACTGCAGAAGGCTACCTGCTTGGACTTGTAATCCTCTCTGTAGGGGAATGAGGAAATACTGCCTGCTATGCTAAGACTTGTAGTGCCCTCTGTTAGGGACTAAGGATTCCTCAGTCCTCAACATTCTAGGGCACTATAAGTCTCAGCATAGTGGGCTGTCATACCTCAGTCCCTCACAGCTCGGGTCAAAAACAACACAGTTAAACATCTAAAGGACAACTCCAAACAAAACTACCAATAATGGACAGAGTCCATATGCTCTATAATGTCAAAGACCCGCTACCACTCACCTTCCACCTCTGGTGCTGTCATTGTGTAGGGCAAAGGGCTCCATCTACACCATGTTTGGCTTTCATGTCAGATAGGCAGGACTTGCTCAGCTCCACTCTCTTCCTTGGCAATTGACTCTGGCGTCATTGTGGATCTTTCCTCCTCTAGAAAACCCCCAGGGGCCCTCTCCTTGTCCCCCAGCCACCCAGGGCCTTCTTCTCCTCCTCCTCCACCAACCATTTTCAGACTCTTCCAACTTCCCTGGGGCTACTCAACCACTTTGCATAGTGGACACAACAAATCTATGACCAGCCTGCAAAATATCAAGTCTGGGCCTGGTTACCTGTATGTTCCGGGTCCAGGGCGGAGCTCTCCTCCCAGAGCAACAACTGATGATAGCAGAGTGAGTTGACCGGCCAGTCACTTCCTACTGGTGCAGGTACACACCTACCGATTCCTCCACATCTTAGGATAACATGATCAGACGGCCAATCCCCAGGCAGAGAAGGAGGAGTAAGTGTCAGCGGACAACAGACACCTGGCAGACGCAGTGAAGGGACTGCAGCACACTGCTGCAACTTTTTGATCCGAGGATTGAAAGCAATCTTTTACTTGGGAGATTTCCCTGACTGCGCCCTTCGAAATGTTGGTGCTCCGCCACTGGCCGCAAGGCCCCTGTAGGTGCGAGGCCTTAGGCGCCCGCTTAATTTGCATGGTGCCCTCCTGTTTTAAAACATGGTCAATGCATCTCATTGGTGTAAGTGCACTTCTATGTTCTGAATTGTAGGGGCATTGAGTATGGTGCTAGCATGATGAGAGGTTACTGCCTATTTGTGTCCATAAATAATATATAATGTTTTTCTTTTATTTTAGAAACCAGTGATCAGGATGTTGCGGCTCAGCCTTCTCAGGCCCCCTGTAAGTAATGTGGATGTGCTGGTGTGTTGTGTATTAGGTCGAACTTGGAGGAATGATTGTTTGTTTTGTTTTCTTTTGTGGTTGATGTAACTTCAGCAAGAGAGGAGCCTCAGGCAGGGCCGAGTCGCCTGGATCCGGGCCAGGAACAAACTGTTGGCCAAGAAGAGGCCAATTGGTCCGACTCGGATGAGGACCTGGGCTCTCCTCAAAGGGGAAGTAAGTATTCTACATGTGTTTGTGTGTTCAATGTGTCCTGGTAAATATAAGGGCTGTAATATATATATTTTGACATTGGGGTTTTGTAGCAGCTGACATTGAGGATGTTTGTTGTGGAGGACTGGGGAAGAGGGGCCACTGCTTACCCAGTCCACTGTAACTACTACCTTCAATGTTTCCAGACTACTTTCTGTGTGCCTTTATCAAATAGCTTTTGTTCAAGGATTGTATTTGTGTCTTTGTGTTTCTAGGAGATACAACGCCATCCCCCCATGAAGGGACACCATCCCCCCATGTAGGGTCTCCCCCATCCTCCCCCACTCCAGGCTCCCCTGAACTAGTCTGTAAGTACCTAAAATTAGATTCTCACATGAATTGTGTGTGCTAGGATGATGTGTATCTAGGATAATCTAAGTTGGAGTCAAAGCAAGTGTAGTTTTGCTATATGTGACAGGAAGGTTGGTCATGAAACACTCTTGCTTAACCTTCATGTTTGAAAGGTGGTTTTGGGGAGCTTTACAGGACATGTTATCTTTTGTAAGTTATCTCAAGCCACCCTATTCTAAATTGGTGTTAGTTTCTCTACATTGGAAATGGTGTGCTTTGTACTTGTAAATTTTTAGGGGACATTGTAATTTAATCATGTCCTGATTTAGTCAACACTGAAAATGTGTGTTTGTCAATCTTTCATAAATACTCTTCCTCGGTAATGTACCACATTCCAGTTCACAATTTGTGTTCTTTTTGTGCAGTTTCTCCAGAGCCAGCCACGCCATCCACTTCAGGGGCCCCAAAAAAACCTGATGATGGTAAGTTGTGTGCTTTTCCAGTAATGTGTCTACTTAGTAAGTGGAGAAATGCTAACTGTGTATGTCCCCGCTCAGGCTTCAAGTTGTTCTAAAGGCAGCGGGTTCTTTATGTGAATGCATTCTATGCATTAGTATTCCAAGTGATAGGTGTGCATATTCCCCCTAAGACTTACTGGGACCATTTTTTACGGTCCAAATTTTTGCACTAATACTTGTCTGGAACAGACTCCCCCTCCTCCTTAACTGAGGTGACAGCATGCCAATATTGCCTCCTGATGCTGTCACTCCTAATCATTGAGACCATTGGAAGGGAGGGGGGCAAGGCTGGCTCACAGCCTAGTGCCTGAACAGGCACAGGGTGCTTGGCTTCATCTCATGTGCCTCCATAGCAAGCTGCCTGCTGTGGGGTCAAACAACAGGAGGGAGGTGCCTAGAGGTGTGTACAGGGGCCATGTAAAAAGGAGGATTGTTATTTCTCTTGTCCCCAAAAACCTAGAGAGTGTAAGTCTAACCTGATTAGTTTTCCGCAGCCCTCCCAAAATGATATGTTTCCAACACTTAGAACAGGCAGGGCTGAGGCACCAAAAACATCAGAAAAACACAATCAGCACAAAAGCAGGGAGTACGTATCCTTAACGCTACAAGCTTCACCCAGAAGAATGACGCTTGCACTGTACAAATCTGCATCACCACCATATCAATGTCTAAATAAAACTTTCAGGGAAATGTGGAGGGGTAATGAGTGGGTGTTAGAGCGTTTTCATGACTGCGTAACCTACAGTTAGCGTGAGTCCATTTGTTGATAAACTTTTTCTTCTCTCTTAACACAGCTGGGATGGCGGAAAGGAGATCAGGGGAGCAGACACATCTGCTCCGTCCAGAACTGGCCCTCAAAATTCCTAAGGGTGAGTCTCTACTATGTGTCAGGTTCAATCTATAGACAGTAAGAGGGAGAGAGAACGCTCCACAGATTCCAATGGTGATAGAGATAAATGTGTGCACATGTATCGTGTTGACCAATTGAACCCAAAACACCTTACATTCTTCAAAATGATTGCTTGTGTTTACATGCAGAAAAGCATTTTACTTAGCTTTGGTGGAACTGCTACTAACATTCCAAGCCATCTTATGTAACCTTTTGAACAATTTGCTGTGAAAGTTTGAGTTTAAGGTTTACAACAGCAATTTAGCATATTTGCTTCAGAGTGTTGATAAAAGCCAACCAATAGACTCCTAAGCATATTTGTTGAGGCACATTAATTACAATCCTTGTTTGGATCATTTTGCCTAAAACTAATTGTCATGTTTTTTTCTACCCAGGGCACACCCACCTCACCTACGAGGTCCTCCTGGATTATATGAGGTGGTGCGGAGACCGAATTCTATATTTGGAACACCTTTGTGGCGTGGATCCAGACCCTAAGGAGCCATTCGTTAGGAATGTCACACCTTTAAAAAGATCCTAGTATTTTTTTTTTGTGGTTTGTTTACTTATGTTGCACGTTGCAACACAAAGAAATGTCACATTTGTAATTGTTGCCCATTATAAACAAAAATCTAACAAAAAAATCAAAAACAGTTTAAAAAAAAACCCTTTTTTTGGGACCCAAAAAAAAAAAAAAAAAAAAAGCCTTGTTTTTGGCAACCAAAAAAAATATAAAAATTTATAAAAAACCCTTTTTTTGGGGACCCAAAAAAAACAAAAAACAAAAAAAGCCTTGTTTTTGGCAACCAAAAAAAATATAAAAATTTATAAAAAACCCTTTTTTTGGGGACCCAAAAAAAAAAAAAAAACAAAAAAAGCCTTGTTTTTGGCAACCAAAAAAAATATAAAAATTTATAAAAAACCCTTTTTTTGGGAACCAAAAAAACCAAAAAAAAAAAAAAAAAGCCTTGTTTTTGGCAACCAAAAAAAAAATGTTTACAAAAAAGCCTTGTTGTTTTTATGGCAACGGACAAAACCAAAAATGTTTA
>NC_138768.1:415591555-415774055 GCF_965119305.1 Pelophylax lessonae
GTGATTGTGTGGATAATTATGCCACCTTAAATTTGCATCTCCCACATACCATGTGCAACTCTTGCAGGAATTGTGAATCAAGGATAATTCAGCACAGCTTAATGAACAGACACATTGAGGAGTGTAGGAACACACCGTCAGATTACCCGATCACACTATGGGGTTTTAACTCCTCCATAATTTTGCCACTTTGGAAACCAAGTGCTTACTTTATGTATACTTTTTAGACGGAACTACAATTTCTAGTAGGGTGATATCATTGCATGAGATTTTCCCTCACTTCCTGTCTTAGTGTCACCAAGACAGGAAGTGAGGGGAATATCACTGTGGGGAAATAGCTTGCAATTGTTGCCTTATAATGTCCATAGTATATATAAAAGGAAAGAATTGCTGGCTGTATCCCCACGGGAGATTCCCTCACTTCCTGTCCTGGTGACACCAAGACAGGAAGTGAAGGGAAATCTCCTGCAATGATATAACACTGTTACATGTTCTAGTTATGTAGCAAACTTAAGAATATACAAAGCAAACATCTTTTTTTTTCCATTTTGGCAAAATCATGGATTCATTAAAAAAATATCTTTGTTTGTCCCGTGGCTTGCAGGAAAAACATTTTGCCTTGATTCCACCATCAACACAGACAGGGGAAACCCTCCTGCGGAGCCATTGTGTTCTCCTGGTGCTGCCCCTGCCAGGAAAACACAGTGATTATTGCTAGTGGCTACAAGAGATGCTAGCGATAAGTGTGTGTAAAATCTGACAGACTGGTTGTACGTTGTCCTCCAGGTGATCGACCAATCAACTTGGGTACCTTCAGCCTGGCCATACACAGTTTAAATCTGCATCTCAAATGAAGCAATCCCATTTACATATAACACTCCATAAAGGAGAATTGAGGGGCTTATCAGGTCTGCGTCAAAAATTAACAGCCACACCCAATCAGACAGCTCGTGTTAAAAGGGACCTGAAAAGCAATCTGCATGGCTTGCTTTTCCAAGCATTGGCTAGTTTAGTGAGCCTGGACTAATAACAGTCACTGTAATGCTACCCATACTGCTGTCCTTTTAACATGGTGACAAAAGTTGATACCTATGCTACATGTGTGTAAAGTTACTTGCACCCTGCTAAATGGACAGCAATAAGGTTGTAAATACAGTGACTGCCTGTCCCCCCTGATGGCGGCCCTGGGTGTGTCATGAAAGGCCAATTGAGAAAATGGCTATATCATGTAGAGGAAATCACCAGTGTGGGGCAACCTATGTCATGGAGGTAGATTTGGACATCGATGTATATGTATCACCAGAAATGGAATTCTTTGTTCTACAATATCTCAAAGACGACCTAGCATGTTATTTGAAGACTGTACTATTTTGGACATACTTGGACTCAAACATACACTGCTCTTTCCACAGCTCCTCCTCCTCTGGGGGTATGATAAAGTTTATACGCATCTTCACCAAAAGCACAAGATGATGTGTCGTCTCCGGATGAGGCTGCAGCGGAGATTTCAGTTTCTGCCTGAGATAGTGGATCTGCAGCGGGCCTGGAGTGATGCCAAAAGGCGCTCACCCAGGCTCCTGCTAAAGGCTGTGGAGCAAATCTCCGGTAAGTAAAAATATACATTACATGTGACCAGATAGGTTACAATTTTTTGGGTAGGTGGACATGTGTTTAGCTATGCAACAACACTAATACCAACACCCCCCCCCCCCTCCCTCTCGCTCCTACCTTTCCTACCTCCATCAAGTGTCTCTTCACAACCTTTAATACTACTATGTACATTCGTATTTTTTATGTTTTTTTTTTTCTTCTGCTTCTAGCCAAAGCGGACGGACGGCACCCTCTTGTGCTTTTGGTGAAGAAGGGGAGGAGGAGGACGGCCACACTCCAATATGCAGTCAGAGGCAGCGAGCCATTTGAGCAGCTGAAAATTGTGGATCGTAAGTAGAAAATAAAAATGTTAGAAATTTCTAATCTCTAATCACATTTTACAGAGCCCCCTTTACATCGGAGTCTCCAGACTTACTACACTGTAAGAGGGAAGTGTGAAGACTCTGATATAAGGAGAGTTTGGGAACCATTATTTGAGGGGGGAAGCTGGGGACTCTGGTGTAAAAGGGAACTCTGTGTTCCCCAAAGCTCCCCCATACATCTGAGCTTACAGAGACCCTCTTACACTTCCCTTCCTCAGTCCACCACAGTCAAGGGCACAACAAGTCCCACTGCAGAAGGCTACCTGCTTGGACTTGTAATCCTCTCTGTAGGGGAATGAGGAAATACTGCCTGCTATGCTAAGACTTGTAGTGCCCTCTGTTAGGGACTAAGGATTCCTCAGTCCTCAACATTCTAGGGCACTATAAGTCTCAGCATAGTGGGCTGTCATACCTCAGTCCCTCACAGCTCGGGTCAAAAACAACACAGTTAAACATCTAAAGGACAACTCCAAACAAAACTACCAATAATGGACAGAGTCCATATGCTCTATAATGTCAAAGACCCGCTACCACTCACCTTCCACCTCTGGTGCTGTCATTGTGTAGGGCAAAGGGCTCCATCTACACCATGTTTGGCTTTCATGTCAGATAGGCAGGACTTGCTCAGCTCCACTCTCTTCCTTGGCAATTGACTCTGGCGTCATTGTGGATCTTTCCTCCTCTAGAAAACCCCCAGGGGCCCTCTCCTTGTCCCCCAGCCACCCAGGGCCTTCTTCTCCTCCTCCTCCACCAACCATTTTCAGACTCTTCCAACTTCCCTGGGGCTACTCAACCACTTTGCATAGTGGACACAACAAATCTATGACCAGCCTGCAAAATATCAAGTCTGGGCCTGGTTACCTGTATGTTCCGGGTCCAGGGCGGAGCTCTCCTCCCAGAGCAACAACTGATGATAGCAGAGTGAGTTGACCGGCCAGTCACTTCCTACTGGTGCAGGTACACACCTACCGATTCCTCCACATCTTAGGATAACATGATCAGACGGCCAATCCCCAGGCAGAGAAGGAGGAGTAAGTGTCAGCGGACAACAGACACCTGGCAGACGCAGTGAAGGGACTGCAGCACACTGCTGCAACTTTTTGATCCGAGGATTGAAAGCAATCTTTTACTTGGGAGATTTCCCTGACTGCGCCCTTCGAAATGTTGGTGCTCCGCCACTGGCCGCAAGGCCCCTGTAGGTGCGAGGCCTTAGGCGCCCGCTTAATTTGCATGGTGCCCTCCTGTTTTAAAACATGGTCAATGCATCTCATTGGTGTAAGTGCACTTCTATGTTCTGAATTGTAGGGGCATTGAGTATGGTGCTAGCATGATGAGAGGTTACTGCCTATTTGTGTCCATAAATAATATATAATGTTTTTCTTTTATTTTAGAAACCAGTGATCAGGATGTTGCGGCTCAGCCTTCTCAGGCCCCCTGTAAGTAATGTGGATGTGCTGGTGTGTTGTGTATTAGGTCGAACTTGGAGGAATGATTGTTTGTTTTGTTTTCTTTTGTGGTTGATGTAACTTCAGCAAGAGAGGAGCCTCAGGCAGGGCCGAGTCGCCTGGATCCGGGCCAGGAACAAACTGTTGGCCAAGAAGAGGCCAATTGGTCCGACTCGGATGAGGACCTGGGCTCTCCTCAAAGGGGAAGTAAGTATTCTACATGTGTTTGTGTGTTCAATGTGTCCTGGTAAATATAAGGGCTGTAATATATATATTTTGACATTGGGGTTTTGTAGCAGCTGACATTGAGGATGTTTGTTGTGGAGGACTGGGGAAGAGGGGCCACTGCTTACCCAGTCCACTGTAACTACTACCTTCAATGTTTCCAGACTACTTTCTGTGTGCCTTTATCAAATAGCTTTTGTTCAAGGATTGTATTTGTGTCTTTGTGTTTCTAGGAGATACAACGCCATCCCCCCATGAAGGGACACCATCCCCCCATGTAGGGTCTCCCCCATCCTCCCCCACTCCAGGCTCCCCTGAACTAGTCTGTAAGTACCTAAAATTAGATTCTCACATGAATTGTGTGTGCTAGGATGATGTGTATCTAGGATAATCTAAGTTGGAGTCAAAGCAAGTGTAGTTTTGCTATATGTGACAGGAAGGTTGGTCATGAAACACTCTTGCTTAACCTTCATGTTTGAAAGGTGGTTTTGGGGAGCTTTACAGGACATGTTATCTTTTGTAAGTTATCTCAAGCCACCCTATTCTAAATTGGTGTTAGTTTCTCTACATTGGAAATGGTGTGCTTTGTACTTGTAAATTTTTAGGGGACATTGTAATTTAATCATGTCCTGATTTAGTCAACACTGAAAATGTGTGTTTGTCAATCTTTCATAAATACTCTTCCTCGGTAATGTACCACATTCCAGTTCACAATTTGTGTTCTTTTTGTGCAGTTTCTCCAGAGCCAGCCACGCCATCCACTTCAGGGGCCCCAAAAAAACCTGATGATGGTAAGTTGTGTGCTTTTCCAGTAATGTGTCTACTTAGTAAGTGGAGAAATGCTAACTGTGTATGTCCCCGCTCAGGCTTCAAGTTGTTCTAAAGGCAGCGGGTTCTTTATGTGAATGCATTCTATGCATTAGTATTCCAAGTGATAGGTGTGCATATTCCCCCTAAGACTTACTGGGACCATTTTTTACGGTCCAAATTTTTGCACTAATACTTGTCTGGAACAGACTCCCCCTCCTCCTTAACTGAGGTGACAGCATGCCAATATTGCCTCCTGATGCTGTCACTCCTAATCATTGAGACCATTGGAAGGGAGGGGGGCAAGGCTGGCTCACAGCCTAGTGCCTGAACAGGCACAGGGTGCTTGGCTTCATCTCATGTGCCTCCATAGCAAGCTGCCTGCTGTGGGGTCAAACAACAGGAGGGAGGTGCCTAGAGGTGTGTACAGGGGCCATGTAAAAAGGAGGATTGTTATTTCTCTTGTCCCCAAAAACCTAGAGAGTGTAAGTCTAACCTGATTAGTTTTCCGCAGCCCTCCCAAAATGATATGTTTCCAACACTTAGAACAGGCAGGGCTGAGGCACCAAAAACATCAGAAAAACACAATCAGCACAAAAGCAGGGAGTACGTATCCTTAACGCTACAAGCTTCACCCAGAAGAATGACGCTTGCACTGTACAAATCTGCATCACCACCATATCAATGTCTAAATAAAACTTTCAGGGAAATGTGGAGGGGTAATGAGTGGGTGTTAGAGCGTTTTCATGACTGCGTAACCTACAGTTAGCGTGAGTCCATTTGTTGATAAACTTTTTCTTCTCTCTTAACACAGCTGGGATGGCGGAAAGGAGATCAGGGGAGCAGACACATCTGCTCCGTCCAGAACTGGCCCTCAAAATTCCTAAGGGTGAGTCTCTACTATGTGTCAGGTTCAATCTATAGACAGTAAGAGGGAGAGAGAACGCTCCACAGATTCCAATGGTGATAGAGATAAATGTGTGCACATGTATCGTGTTGACCAATTGAACCCAAAACACCTTACATTCTTCAAAATGATTGCTTGTGTTTACATGCAGAAAAGCATTTTACTTAGCTTTGGTGGAACTGCTACTAACATTCCAAGCCATCTTATGTAACCTTTTGAACAATTTGCTGTGAAAGTTTGAGTTTAAGGTTTACAACAGCAATTTAGCATATTTGCTTCAGAGTGTTGATAAAAGCCAACCAATAGACTCCTAAGCATATTTGTTGAGGCACATTAATTACAATCCTTGTTTGGATCATTTTGCCTAAAACTAATTGTCATGTTTTTTTCTACCCAGGGCACACCCACCTCACCTACGAGGTCCTCCTGGATTATATGAGGTGGTGCGGAGACCGAATTCTATATTTGGAACACCTTTGTGGCGTGGATCCAGACCCTAAGGAGCCATTCGTTAGGAATGTCACACCTTTAAAAAGATCCTAGTATTTTTTTTTTGTGGTTTGTTTACTTATGTTGCACGTTGCAACACAAAGAAATGTCACATTTGTAATTGTTGCCCATTATAAACAAAAATCTAACAAAAAAATCAAAAACAGTTTAAAAAAAAACCCTTTTTTTGGGACCCAAAAAAAAAAAAAAAAAAAAAGCCTTGTTTTTGGCAACCAAAAAAAATATAAAAATTTATAAAAAACCCTTTTTTTGGGGACCCAAAAAAAACAAAAAACAAAAAAAGCCTTGTTTTTGGCAACCAAAAAAAATATAAAAATTTATAAAAAACCCTTTTTTTGGGGACCCAAAAAAAAAAAAAAAACAAAAAAAGCCTTGTTTTTGGCAACCAAAAAAAATATAAAAATTTATAAAAAACCCTTTTTTTGGGAACCAAAAAAACCAAAAAAAAAAAAAAAAAGCCTTGTTTTTGGCAACCAAAAAAAAAATGTTTACAAAAAAGCCTTGTTGTTTTTATGGCAACGGACAAAACCAAAAATGTTTACAAAAAAGCCTTGTTGTTTTTATGGCAACCGACAAAACCAAAAATGTTTACAAAAAAGCCTTGTTGTTTTTATGGCAACGGACAAAACCACAAATGTTTACAAAAAAGCCTTGTTGTTTTTATGGCAACGGACAAAACCAAAAATGTTTACAAAAAAGCCTTGTTGTTTTTATGGCAACGGACAAAACCAAAAATGTTTACAAAAAAGCCTTGTTGTTTTTGGTAACAAACTAAACCAAAAATGTTTACAAAAAAGCCTTGTTGTTTTTATGGCAACGGACAAAACCACAAATGTTTACAAATAAGCCTTGTTGTTTTTATGGCAACGGACAAAACCAAAAATGTTTACAAAAAAGCCTTGTTGTTTTTATGGCAACGGACAAAACCAAAAATGTTTACAAAAAAGCCTTGTTGTTTTTGGTAACAAACTAAACCAAAAATGTTTACAAAAAAGCCTTGTTGTTTTTATGGCAACCGACAAAACCAAAAATGTTTACAAAAAAGCCTTGTTGTTTTTATGGCAACGGACAAAACCAAAAATGTTTACAAAAAAGCCTTGTTGTTTTTATGGCAACGGACAAAACCAAAAATGTTTACAAAAAAGCCTTGTTGTTTTTATGGCAACGGACAAAACCAAAAATGTTTACAAAAAAGCCTTGTTGTTTTTGGTAACAAACTAAACCAAAAATGTTTACAAAAAAGCCTTGTTGTTTTTATGGCAACCGACAAAACCAAAAATGTTTACAAAAAAGCCTTGTTGTTTTTATGGCAACGGACAAAACCAAAAATGTTTACAAAAAAGCCTTGTTGTTTTTATGGCAACGGACAAAACCACAAATGTTTACAAAAAAGCCTTGTTGTTTTTATGGCAACGGACAAAACCAAAAATGTTTACAAAAAAGCCTTGTTGTTTTTGGTAACAAACTAAACCAAAAATGTTTACAAAAAAGCCTTGTTGTTTTTATGGCAACCGACAAAACCAAAAATGTTTACAAAAAAGCCTTGTTGTTTTTATGGCAACGGACAAAACCAAAAATGTTTACAAAAAAGCCTTGTTGTTTTTATGGCAACCGACAAAACCACAAATGTTTACAAAAAAGAATTGTTTTTGTGAAAACCTTCCAAAAAATGATGTCAAAACATAAAAAATGTTTAAAATGTTTATCTAAATTAAATTTAAGTATGTTGCTCTTTGCAACACAAATGTTACATTGGCAATTTAGTTCATTCTATTATATATTGTAATATATTTTTTGTACGCTACAGTTGGTAGACACCCACATGTGTTATTAAAACATTTATTTTATTACCCAAGTTTTCTTTTTGGTGTACACATCGAATGTCTTTTGTGTTGTATTTGTTTACTTGAGTGGTGTGGTCTGTAATTGTTAGTATGTTGGCTTTGGTTTATGTTAGCCTTGAGACTTGTTTTGAAGCTACATTTGAAGGGAGACCTTTTCTTGGGTCGTTATGTGAACATTGAGTTATCTAAATTTACATGAAATCATATGTTTGGAGATCGAGAAGCACGTGTGTATAAATGCCTACATTAACCAGGGCCATTACTTGGCCACCAACACTCCTAAAAAACCAAAGAGCAAACACAAACTAATCATTTTGCATAAAATTTTATTTCATCCCCAAAAAAAGCACTATAAGAAATCATATTGTGCCACCCTCAAATTTAAAAAAAAAATGGCCCCACAAATTGGCCAATGTAACAATCATTAACAAAACCAAAAAAAAAAAAAAAAAAGAAATTAAGTTGGTGGTGGTGGTGGTGACTGAAGCAGTGTGGTGAGCAATGGAAAGGTTCCTGCCATCAAATGGTGGGCCAATAGTCCCATCTGCTCTGGGGTTAGCCTTAGAGTTCTGGTAAAGTGGCCCATTAGAATCAGATCCCGTGTCTGAGGCTGCTGCTGATGCAGGGTGTTGAACCCTGGAAATGTCCCAGACTGAAGATCTTGTGCCAATAGTCCCATCTGCTCTGTGCTCAGCCTAAGAATTTGGGTAACGTGTGCCATTACCATGAGATGGGATCGTTGCTGCTCCAAGGCTATTTGATGCTGCTGGTGGTGCAAGGGTTGTGAAGATGTGTGGGGAGTGGTGGTTGATTGGTTGTTGTGGTCCACGGTGCGGGGGCAAACGACATGTCGCATTGGTGACAAAAAAGAAGAACGGCCTGGGGAGGAGTGAAGTGATAAAGGTGTGGAGGGAATGTAGTCAGGTGGAAGGGGTACTGTGGAACCAGTGCGCATTGAGGTTGTGCAGGAGGATTGCTCATTGAGGGGTGTGGGAGTCCGAACGGAGTGTGAAGTGCTAGGAGTGGCTACAGGAGGAATTGTCCCATCCCCAGCTGCCTGACAAGTGG
The DNA here is from genome assembly GCF_965119305.1 of Pelophylax lessonae. Taxonomy (NCBI): domain Eukaryota; kingdom Metazoa; phylum Chordata; class Amphibia; order Anura; family Ranidae; genus Pelophylax; species Pelophylax lessonae. Next base: position 415,600,335 of record NC_138768.1, read on the forward strand.
CCAACACTGGCATTACCCTCCCACTACCACAACCTGCAGTGGCAGGTGAGTGAGATGTTTGGGAGGGCTCTGCCAATGGGGCATCTTCAGATCCAAACAGGCATTGGCGTGTGGCCAGCACCTGAGTGTCAACACTTTGCCGATCCCGTTGATGCTGGTCTGCTAAACTTACCAAGCTGTTACGCATATCCTGTTGAACCTGTAACATATCCTGGTGAACCTGTACCATTGTTGCTACAGATTCCTGTATGAGCCCGAGCAGACGTACTGCCTCAGTAGATTGCTGAGTACGCCTCCTTAACTCATTTTGGACCTGATACTCATCAAGCAGCCTCTCGGCTACATCCAGCATAGATGGACGAAGTTGGGTAGGTGACAATCCCTCTGCATCTAAGGCTACCTGAAAGCAGAAGAAATAGACCAAATCATTATCAAACATCATGACTAAATATTTCAGATTAGTTTGACAACTTAACACCCCAAGCAGAACGTTGAAAAGTTTGATGTGCTTCTAATGAGTACTTGTTCATTGTAAGATTATCCAAGCTAGCAACACTTCTGATAATGGGTACATATTATATTGGTAGGACTAATATGACAAAGGCAAAAAAGATTCAACATGAAGGTGTTCCCAATTAACCCTGGTGTGGTAGGTTGTTTATGCTTTTGGTAAATCTGTTACTACACCAATGACTTTATACATCTACGTATGTTGTCTAAAATCTTGCCATCAATCGGCTAGAGGACAACCCAACCAAACGATACCCATGAATTTGGACCTGGAAAATCAAAGACGGGCCGGACTTTAAAGATCCTGGATGTTTTTGGAACATTAGTGGCACACCAAATTATAACATAATTCCCTGATGTTCAAGATAGAACTCTTGTTGTGCTGGTGCATCGTCAGAATGTCATAGCACTAATTTAACACACACAATGTAAGCCACATCTAGTCCAAAATCAATGCTACCATTGAAATGTTACATGTGCACCTTGTTCCCTTATATCACATACCACAGCACTGGATGCAGAATCGTCGCCAGCTCCTGATCCAACTCCAGCTGCAACGTCAAGAGGGGCCTGATGTTCTTTTAAAAAAAAAAAAAAAAAACATGTTTAGTACATAACCTTAGTCAGTAATGATTATGGCCAGATTGCCCTCCTAGCTTCATGAATGAAGCATTGAGGCCAAACATTCAAAAGTGCTTTCCTGGGCTCATAGGACACTTGCTAAACCCTCCCAAAGGTTAAGAAGGCTTGGTCTGCCTACTAATGACGGCACCCATTAATGCTGTCAACTGTGTTTTGCAGGGTAAACATCTAAAAGGCAACACTCTTTCCTAAGAAAAAACATGTGTGTTAATGGGGTTAATAAGATTCAAAAAAACATTATTTGACTAGACATACCAACACCTTCCTCCAGGCCTAGCTGCACTGGGTGTGTTCCCTGCTGCGGATCTTCTGTAAAGGACATAGCAATATGAGCTATCTTGGCCAAAAAAAAACATCTACATTGTTTGGCACAGTATGATATTGGACCTACCAGGAGGAGGGTCAGCACTGATGTCAACACCTGTGAGTCCGTCTGGTTCGCCAAGCTGCATGGGCTGTGGAGGGGCTGAGATCCGTGCTACAGATGAACAAATTGCAGGTTGGGGAAAACAAAAAAAGGACAATTGGAAGGGCAAGTATCACATTCTCTTAATGTCACACATAGGATAGTAGTTAATCTTTTCCAAACAACTCACACAATTGACATCCAAGATAATATCCTACCTCGGTGCAAAGCATCCGAATCTAAGTCCTCTCTGGGAAAGATGGTATCGGGTCCTATGATGTTCAAGAAAGGTAATTGATAATCCCAGAGAGAACTTCGTGCACGTTCATCCAGCCGACCTTGACGGTCATAAAGACCCTCCGCAGCCCATGCAATTAGCTTCTTCCGAACGGACCCACAGATGTCGTTGACCTTCTTCCGCACACTGTCACGGTGGCGAGGTGCTTCACCCAGTGCATTTACAGCATCCCGGATTTCATCCCACAATCTGTTCTTCTCTGTTACTGAGTAAGACGCGGCCCTGGTCCCATGTATCGCCTGATATCTGGCCATATAGGCGTGGACCAGGGCACAGCACTGATTGTGGGTGAAACGGGGAAGCCGGGTTAATGTGGACAAGCTGACTCTGGTGGACGGACCCGCTCCAGGACTACTGTCAGAAGAGCCAGCTTGTCCACTTGGTGTGTTAACACCTCCCCCGGCTTCCTCCTCCGGGATGGGGATGGTGGACTCCCTCATGGATACAGCTGGAGCCTCCCTCACACCAGAGCCAGACGATCTGCCCACCCTGCCCCCCCTGGCCCCCCTGGCCCCCCTGGCCCCCCTGGCCCCCCTGGCCCTTCTCATCCTTCCAGTGGGTGGGGCCATGGGAGCACGAGGTGGGCAGAGAATCTGGCTGTCCAGCAGCAGCAAAGAGCCCCAAACTCCTAAATCTGAAATGACAAAAGAGAAAACAGAAAAAACAGGATTTGCAGATTGCTCTTCATATACAGTATAATTAGTGAACAGTTACAGAACACACTTACCTAATGGCACAAACAGACTTGGTCGTGGTGGTGGTGGTAGTAGTGGGCAAAGAGCAGAAGAGGCTGCAAAGAAAAGGAAAAAAAAAAAACACATAAGAAAACGCATATGGGTACAAATCACACGAGGCCCTCCAAACACTTACCTAATGGCACAAACACGGTGGTGGTGGTGGTGGTGGCAAAAAAAGCAGAAGAGGTTGCAAAGAAATGTACAAAAAAAACACATAAGAAAACGCATAGGGGTACAAATCACACGAGGCCCTCCAAACACTTACCTAATGGCACAAACACAGTGGTGGTGGTGGTGGTGGTGGTGGCAAAGAGCAGAAGAGGCTGCAAAGAAATGTAAAAAAAAAACACATAAGAAAACGCATAGGGGTACAAATCACACGAGGCCCTCCAAACACTTACCTAATGGCACAAACACAGTGGTGGTGGTGGTGGTGGTGGTGGCAAAGAGCAGAAGAGGCTGCAAAGAAATGTAAAAAAAAAAACACATAAGAAAACTCATAGGGGTACAAATCACACGAGGCCCTCCAAACACTTACCTAATGGCACAAACACAGTGGTGGTGGTGGTGGTGGTGGTGGCAAAGAGCAGAAGAGGCTGCAAAGAAATGTAAAAAAAAAACACATAAGAAAACGCATAGGGGTACAAATCACACGAGGCCCTCCAAACACTTACCTAATGGCACAAACACAGTGGTGGTGGTGGTGGTGGTGGTGGTGGTGGTGGTGGTGGTGGTGGCAAAGAGCAGAAGAGGCTGCAAAGAAATGTAAAAAAAAAACACATAAGAAAACTCATAGGGGTACAAATCACACGAGGCCCTCCAAACACTTACCTAATGGCACAAACACAGTGGTGGTGGTGGTGGTGGTGGTGGCAAAGAGCAGAAGAGGCTGCAAAGAAATGTAAAAAAAAAACACATAAGAAAACGCATAGGGGTACAAATCACACGAGGCCCTCCAAACACTTACCTAATGGCACAAACACAGTGGTGGTGGTGGTGGTGGTGGTGGCAAAGAGCAGAAGAGGCTGCAAAGAAATGTAAAAAAAAAACACATAAGAAAACGCATAGGGGTACAAATCACACGAGGCCCTCCAAACACTTACCTAATGGCACAAACACAGTGGTGGTGGTGGTGGTGGTGGTGGTGGTGGCAAAGAGCAGAAGAGGCTGCAAAGAAATGTACAAAAAATACACATAAGAAAACTCATAGGGGTACAAATCACACGAGGCCCTCCAAACACTTACCTAATGGCACAAACACAGTGGTGGTGGTGGTGGTGGTGGTGGTGTTAAAGAGCAGAAGAGGCTGCAAAGAAATGTAAAAAAAAAACACATAAGAAAACGCATAGGGGTACAAATCACACGAGGCCCTCCAAACACTTACCTAATGTCACAAACACAGTGGTGGTGGTGGTGGTGGTGGTGTAATCCTTTATAGGCAAAAGGAGGCTGCAAACATTAAACATACATGAGAAATCGCATGACCTACATACGTGCACATAATAAATTACAGTTATCAGGAAAGCAAAAATGGTGTCTTTGGAAGCTGGGAAGGTAAGGGGGCAGGTTTAGATGCCAAATCTAGACTGCACACCTTTAACAAACATGAGAAAACACATGTCCAAACCACATGCACATGGGGCCAACTGCCAATGATTAAAAGACACTTGAGGGGTTCCCAAGCTATTGTGGGTTGGAGGGGATTCACCATAGACAACTTAAGCACACCCAAGATAAGTACAAATTGTCTCCTTCCTTTTTTTTGGGAGAGAGAGATACAATTGTCTTACCTCCAGATAATGTAGGTTGTGGGTCACAGGGTCTTGCTAGCACATAAGAAACATCGATCTATAACATCCAGCAGCCATATTGGCCATGTGCTCCTTTTATAGCTGGCTCACAGGTGTGATAATTAGCGGCCGTTTCTATATATATCTGCGCATTCGCGAATTTGCGCGTTCAAAATGGAGGACGATATCCCAGACGCATTAGATGGTGCAATGCTGGCATTTATTGGTGCCTTGTTTGAGGAGGCCCTGGCACAGGAGGCAGCAGAAGGTGGGGAAGCTGCAGCAGCAGCAGCAGCAGCACCTTCAGCAGCAGCACCTCCAGTCCGTGTGCCCTTACCTCGCCAGCCACGCATTTTTGCTCCAAGGATCTATTTGGACAAGCTGCGGGATTCTGATGTCAGGAGGAAGTTCCGGCTCGAGCGAGGAACTATTCTACACCTCTACCAGCTCATAGCAGAGAAAATTGACCCGGACACACAGCGCGGCCATGCGGTGCCCGGCATGGCCAGATTGCTGGCCACTTTGTATATTTTAGGGCGTGGCAGCTTCCAAGCCACTTCGGGAAGTATCATGGGCATTAGCCAGCCCACAGTTTCAAGGGTGTTCATGTTGGTCATTAATGCCATAGTGGATATAGTGCCCAATTTTATCCACTGGCCACAGAATGAAAATGAGTGGAATGAAGTCAAGTTGGGTTTCTACCGGCGGGCACACATGCCGCAAATCCTAGGGGCAATCGATGGCACCCACATAGCCATTAGGCCCCCAAGGAGCCACGAAAGTGAATACCGGAACCGCAAGCAGTACCACTCTGTGAACGTCCAATTAGTGTGTGACGCCAAACAGCGCATCATGAGTGTCAACACTGGTCACCCAGGGTCGTGCCATGATTCCAGTATGTTAAGAACAAGTACTCTGTACGAGGTGTTTGAAAGTGGACAAATGCCCGAAGGGTGGCTTATTGGTAAAGTATTTTGTCTTAACAACATAAACTGTAAGATTACATAGACATAGGAATAAGCTACATCGGTGTACACCCTGATTTAAGCAAAGCCTACCTAAAATGGATGTGTTATTAGTTGTCAGGCTGTTCACACACAACCAGATCAGCAGCTTAGCAGCTCACAAAAGAAAGATTTGCAAAGTTGTCTTTGAGTCCAATGAAGGTGGTTAACCAATGTGTAAATGGTGTCCTCTAGCCACCCAAAGAAAACCTACAAATGATTCCAATGGTATTGCCATATCCCCAAAGTACTTTGCATAAGTGAGTCAATATTGGTTTCCTCACTCTAGTTGCAGATATATTCCAGAAGTAAGACCTAGGCTAATGTAATAGGAACAGAATAGGGGCCAAGTTGTAACTTGCAAGAGAAACCCACCACTTTGTGTGTCCTTTTTCCCATTTGTATTAGTGATTTAGGCAGTTAGACAGAGTTGAGATGTTTCATATGATTTTTTGCAAACAGACGAGCAGGTTGTTTAGTAAAATGCCTAATTGTCTCCCATTTTGAGGAGTCATCTAAAGTCACATGATATGAATAACTAATGTATATTTTTCTTATTTTTCAGGGGATGCTGGTTACCCGCAGCTGACGTGGCTGATGGCTCCAATCAGGTACCCCCAGGGCCCAGCAGAGAGGAATTACAACAGGGCCTTGCGGAGAAGCCGGAGTATCATTGAGTTGACCATAGGTCTTCTCAAGTCCCGGTTTCTCTGCTTGGCCCGGCCTGGGGGTGAACTCCTGTACTCTCCTACAAAGGCTTCCAAGATCATCCTGGCGTGCTGCGTGTTGCACAACATGTGCGTTGCCCGGGATGATTCTTGGGAGCTGACGGAGGAGAGGGAGCCAGAGGTCCGTCAGCCGGCGGCCCCCAGGCGGCGGAGCACCGCTGCCGGTATGGCCACCCGGAATACCCTGGTTGCTAGCCACTTTACATGTAAGTACTGTAACCGGTCAAGATAGGGCATGTGTATTAATTAGCTAGTTAGCAGAGGTGCCACTCACAGGGAGACAGAGGGTGATTATCATCTGCCAATGACACTTGCCATTGTAGATAAAGTGTAGTCAACATTGGTAAAATTGTGTTACTTGAGCAAAAACATGCACCTCTAACCATAAACATGTTGGTATTGTGAATAGTGTAAAGGGCTGAGAAGAGCTGGCAGGTGTTTATTTGTGTCTATGCCACCTGTGTAGTTATTGATAACATGAACGGCTGCTTGGTATCTTATGGTGTTGTAATTTTCCAGAACATCAACATCTTGGAATCATGGCACGTACCATGGGAAGCCTGTGGTGATGGGCTGTCTGGCGTCACAGGTGTGTATTCAAATGTTTACATTAATGATTTCTGGTTTGTGTAAGTTGGCATAAAATGTGTTATTTCACTCGTGATGTCGAAATTAAATGAAGTTCAGAATGAAGCAAACAGGCATTAAGATGTGATTTTCATAATGAAATGTCTTATCCTTTGTTTTATTTTTCCAGGAGTGGTACTGCTTGCGGGTGTAGGTGGTAGAAACCCACCTTGATGGACTCCACTCATTTTCTTTTGTGGTCAGTGGATATTTGGTAAGGCACATGGCCAATGACCAACATGAACACCCTGGAACTTCGAAAGTGGCTTGGAAGCTGCCCAGCAACCTTGCCATGCCTGTCCCCTATGAGCTGGTAGAGGTGCAGAATGGATTCTGAACTCTGCCGGAAGTTGTGGAAGACATCAGAATCCCGTAGCCATGGAGCAAAGATCGTGGTCTGGCGCTGTAAAGGCACACGGACTGGAGAGTGACAATATTCTTTTGCTGCATCCCTCCTTCTGCTGTCATTCTCAAATAAATAAATACATTAGAATTGAACATGTGTTTTTTTGTTTTGTGTGGGTGCCTACAGACAAAAGGGCCATCCACACTGTAAGATTTAGAGAAGACTTTATCCTTCCGATTGACATTTTCTATGTAGTGCAAGGGCCTGCCTGATTGCATCCAAATTGAAAGTGTTGAGGTTTGAGCTTCTATTATATGGTTTGGTTAAGTCTACAGGAAAAAGTCTAGACAAATTGTTAGTGTATGGCCCATTAAGCTGCCAAGGCCGGAGTTTTGCACTTTGCATGCTGCTTGTACTGGTGATGTGAGGGGTTGTAATGTAGAGTAGGGATGTGACAGTGTTGTGTTGAGGTGTGAGGCAAATGTAGTGTTGGACTATGAGGGCCTGTGTTGTTGAAATATGGAGAGAGTCCAATATCAGACACCTATGTTTATTGGTCAAGAAATTGTAAGAACCATGGTAAATATGTAAAGAATTGCATCTCGATAAAACTAGGACCACACTCATAAAATCAAAATTGTGTTGTTTCCATTGATGTGCTTGAAATTTGGGTAGGACACCCCCCTCCCCCCCCAAATTCAAGATAGTTTAAAAAAACTGTTTAAAAAAATGAGAGTGAAAAGAGATCCCAAGTGTAGTGATGTGATTTGAACCCATGACGTTGTGAACTGCAGTGAAGTTGCAAAGCACTTAGCTATTGTGCAGAATAAAGCTGTATGGTGGAAAAAATGGAGTGTGTTAAGGCTAAAAAGCACATATAGCTAAAGAACTAAACATTGTATGGAATGTGGGAAGAAGACCATGGTAAAATTGTGAGGTTTCATCTTGCCCTGAAGTAGGGTAGGGGTTTGGTCACTTGCCTTTGGTACTTTCCTTCATAAGATCGATTCGACACACAGACAAGATCAAAAAAACACTTAAAATGGTGTAAGCTTGCAAGCGCTTCTGAGTGTAACATTATTTAGCAATATATATGATGTAATCCGTTCCATTTTAGCAATATAAACAAAAAAAGAAAATAAAAAAAGTAGGTGGAGATGGTAAGCCTCGAACCTACAGCAGAGGGAGATGAATTACAGACATGTGATGTGTGCACTAATCCACTAGCCCACATCGCTATGTGAAACTGCTATAAGCAGGAAGACATAAGTTTGCGAATTGGCGAAGCCGCGATCGTAAGTGAATCCCGCTGACGGCGGAATTCATTATTGCTGTTTTACTCGCCAATTCGCCGCAGCGCCAGTTAATTGATTTGAACGCGGCGAAACTGAAACACGTCATAGATGTTTGAAGCTGCAGTTTCTTTAAATCCGGCCCCCCGTAACACATTCAGTAATGATAGAGGGAATCCCTCCCGCTGAGCCATTGTGTTCTCCTGGAAGGGGTATAGGGGAAAGCCATTCCCACCCAGGGAGAACACAGTGATTATTGCTAGGGGCTATAACTCTACTTTTGTTGAAAAAAAAAAGCATTCCCCTCTGGGTGATCTATGTACATTGCAGGGATTTTAATAGGCTTTGTTGCAGATTCCTACCTTTTGTTTTTCTGAAGGAATAGCTGTTTGTTTGTCTGTGTGCAAAGTAAATCTGTATGGCAGTGTTTTTTTAATTATCAATCAGCTGCTGCACCTGCAGGGCTCTAATGAGGAAAATTGCAGGGTGTGCATCCCTTTAGACGCTGTTTTCCTTTGAGAGTATCTCATCAAAAATTACATTTTTTTCAGGGGATGCTCAAATTCTGATTTGTATCTTAACCAGTTCTGGACCGGGGGGATTTGCCCCCTTAAATGACCAGGCCATTTTTTGCGATTGCGTTACTTTAACAGAAAATTGCTGTTACCGAAATAAAATTGATGTCCTTTTTTCCCCACAAATAGAGCTTTCTTTTGGTGGTATTTGATCACCTGTGCGACTTTTATTTTTTATGCTTTAAACAAAAAAAAAGCGTCATTTGGAAAAAAAAAAACAATATTTTTCACGTTTACAACAGCTGACCGATCTTCTCTCTCAGCAGGGAGCGATCGCGGGTGCCTGGCGGCTATTCGGTGCCACTGGTCCTGTGCTTCGGCATCCCCGCTGCCTAGTGGGGATGCGGAAGCACGCCGTCGGCAGCGCACACTCTTCCCCCCAGCACCACGCGCGCGACCGACTTAGGGCTACGTCGGTTCACACAGGAGAGGCTGTCTGCTGCAGTAAATCTGCGGCGGGCGGTTTTAATGTGATTCTTCTGGGAAAATCAGTGAACCAATCACACAAACAGGAAATTACAATAATCAATTACAATATGACTTGTGTCGCAATTGCATACGCTATATTTATTTTTTCCCACAAAAGTGGAGTTACCCTTTAACCGGTTGCCGACTGCTCACAGTATATTTACTGCGGCAGTCAGCCCCGGCCAGGCAGAGTGACGTAGGTCTACGTCGCTCGCCTGTCACTCCTTTTAGAGCCAATAGCGGGCGAGCGCGCGCCCGCCGAGGCGCGCGCCCACCGAGGCTCGTTCACAGAGGAGTGCGGGCATGTGACCGGCAGACCTGATGTCAGCCGGTCACACTACGATCGCCGGTACAGCGGGAGAAAGACAGAGCGGCTTATGTAAACAAGCCGCCTGTCATTCTCCCCTGTGTAAAAATGGAGATCAGACGGTTCTACTATGTAGAACCGTTGATCTTTGTTTTTACACTAGGAGACATGTCCCATCACAGTTAGAATCACGCCCCTAGGACACACTTAACCCCTCCCTGTCCAATACAGTTAACCCCTTCCCTGCCAGTGTCATTTTTGCAGTAACAGTGCATATATATAGCACTGATTACTGCAGTAATGTCACTGGTACCCCCAAAAGTGTCAAAAATGTCAGTCAAGGGTCCAATCTGTCCGCCGCAATGTCGCAGTACCGCAAAAAAAAATCGCAGATCGCCGCCATTACTTGTTAAAAAAAACCACCAAAAATGACAAAAATCTTTCCCTTTGTTAGTAAACGCGATAACTTTTGCGCAAACCAATCAAAATACGCTTTTTGCGATTTTTTTTACCAAACATATGTACCGTAAAACAATTTGGCCGAAAATGTTAAAAAAATTTAGATTTTTACATTTTTTGGGGGGGGGGGGAATTTCATATAAAAAAAAGTGAAAAATATTGTTATTTTTGCAAAAATTACTCTCTTTTTTTGTTTATAGTGCATGATCAAAAAATCGCACAGGTGATCAAATACCACCAAAAGAAAGCTCTGTTTGTGGGAAAAAAAGGACGTGAAATTAGTTTAGGTACAGCGTCGAACGACCGCGCAATTGTCCGTCAAATTCACGCAGTAAAAAATCGCAAAAATCCCTCTGGTCAGGAAGGGGGTAAAATCTTCCGGGGCTTAAGTGGTTAAAGGACTTTTTTTTTATGTGTTGTATTTATTTATTATAGTGCTGACAACTTACGCAGAGATTTACATATATATATTGTAACAGGAAGTCAGGTAAATCTGTGGATGTTGTCACAGACAGGAGATACATGTCTGCTTGGTTTAGACAATTCACCAATTACTATAGGGTGACGGCTGCAGAGGTAGCCAGCAGGAAGGTTTAGGGAAGTTGAAAAACCTTCAGCTATTCAGAATGAGGAAATTAAGGCCTCTATAATTTGTCCAGAGGAAGTCTATTGATTGCTGCCTCCTGACGCTGTGTGGGTAGAGGAGGACAGTCAGATGTGTGCCTCCTGATGCTGTGTGAGCATGGGAGAGGAAATGCCTCCTGAAGCGATGTGCGCTGAGGAGGGTAAAGGGACTGAAGACTACTCAAGGTGAGGTCTTGGATTGTTTCTATGTGAAGAGAAACCAATGGACATTTTCTATGTGAGGAGAAAATGAATTAAGACTGAAGACTTCTCAAGGTAGGTCTTGGATGTTTTCTATGTGAAGGGAAAATCCAAGGGATATTTGCTGTGTGAAGAGAAAAACAAATGGATGTTTTCTATGTGAAGGGAAAATCCAATGAACATGTGCTGTGTGAAGAGAAAATAAATGGACTATTGATGGTCTGCTGTAGGATCAGCAAAGTCTGCCCAACAGTAGGTTGGGGACAGACTCCTTAGGTAGGTTCCTGTGTGTGAGAAGGTAGCCGCCCACGGTGGCAAGGGTTTATTTTATTTTATGTTTATTTTGATGCATGCTGTTTTTGATGCTTGCACTTGTGTGAAGAAAATTGCAAGAATAAAACCATACACTGTTGTTTGCAACCACTTCTCGGCTATCTCCCTGTGTAACGAACCCCCCCCAAGGAGTCATCCACACCCGCCACCGAGCTAATCCCTCACAATTTATAAATATTGTACATTCACATTAGTCCCTGCCCTCAAAGAGCTTGCACTCTAAGGTCCCTAACTTGGATCCATACATACACATACTTTGGCCAATTTAAACAGGAGCCAATTAACCTACCAGCATGTCTTTGGTGTGTGACAGGAAACCCATGCAGGCACAGGGAGAACATGCAAACTCCAGCCAGGTAGTGCCATGGTTGGGAACAGCCCTAGTGCTGCCAGGTGGAAGTGCTAACCACATAGTCACTGTGTTTATTTATGTTGTATTTTTTTATATTTTTTTTATAATTTGGTGAATGAGTAGGGGTATAGTACCCCATACTCATTTATATGGTGGGCTTGGGCATATATTTGGGAGCTACATTATTTTATTTAGGACTTCCAAATTCCAATAAGCCCCCTGATCACAGGGTCTGATAAGCTTTTTTGGGGCGAACCTCACGCATTACTGCTAAAATTGAAGACTAGGAAGCTGAATCACCTACACATATTCATAGAAGCAGACGACCTCCTGTGTATACCAAGATTATGTGATGTAATCATTGTTACATCATAGTGTTACATGTGTAATACTTTCTATACTTCCTACAAAGAAGTGCAATTTTCTTTTTTTTTTTTTTTGTTTTATTAGTGCCAGAAACCTGTTTAAAAAGCTGTGTATCTACTATACCTCTCAGAATACAGGGCTCAACCAGCTTCACAGCCTTATGGATCTTGGATGTTACACTGTGTTAAGACTGTGTTATATTAAGACTGTGAGGCTGGGAGGCTGTGAAGCATGTTAAATCCTATATTCTGAAAGGCATAGTGCTTTAGTTACATAACTTTATAAACAGGTTCAGGCGTCAATAAAACAAAAAGAGGAATTTGCATTTACTTACTTGTCAGAGTATAGAAAGTATTATTCTGGTCCGCACAAGAGGCCTTTTCTGAATTTATCCAAATGATTCAGGTTCCTGATCTGCAATTTCTGCCCATTTCTTCTCCAGGTGCTCGGTGTTCTTTGCCAGGCAATTACTTTTTAGCCAAAACCCCCACAATGAGGTTGCACTTAGGGTGCCCGTACTTAAAGTGACTAACAAAAAATGTTTTCAGCACATTTCTAATGTTTACCAGTTTCAGTCCCCTCCCCCCCCCCCCATGTCAGCTCCCTCCGCGTTGTCCAGGCGACCGTGCCGGGGCTTCGTTCTAAGATAAGTATTTCATAATGAGCTAGTATGCGATGCATACTAGCTCATTATGACTTTGTCTTACAGGGTTTTTTCTTTTTGTTTACAACCGCTTTAATAGCTGTTTAAACACACTGCTTGATTACTTCTGCCTTACTTCCTGGACAGACTTTAGGACATGACACAGAAAAGAGTTGACCAGCTGACCTCATTAGCACACACCTTGCATCATCTACCCTTAGCTGGTCAACTCCTTCCTGTGTCATGACCTAAAGTCTGACCAGGAAGTACGGCAGAAGTAATCGAGCAGTGTGTTTAAGCAGCTATGAAGAGAGTGAGGTAAACCTGTGTAGAATAATGGAAAGTGGTTTTATTTTTGCAAAAGGAGTACACTAAAACTATATTGGTACATAGGGGAGCTGTAATTTAGAAAAAAAAAAGTGAACAAAGATGAACTTAGCCTTCAAGTCGTTTGTTTTTCCCGCAATATCAGATTTGACCACAAGATAGAGCCAGTGGTAAATTTACTGTTTTTGCAGAATATAGGAACTGTTCAGCTTTAACAAAAATATCCATCACTCTTCAGTCTAAGGAAGAGAGACAGGTGCATCCTGGGAATTACATCTTAAAGACTGAAAGAAGGAACCAGCTATCAGAGCACATGTTGGACTAATGGGTGCATCCACATGCATCCCCTAAATGCAGCGTCATTGGTGGGAATTACTTATCGCCATTAGTGATGTCGCGAACATAAAATTCGCCGTTCGCGAACGGCAAACGCGAACATCAGCGAATGTTCGCGAACCGGCGAACATTGCGAACCGCCATAGACTTTAATAGGCAGGCGAATTTTAAAACCCACAGGCACTCTTTCTGGCCACAATAGTAATGTAAAAGTTGTTTCAAGGGGACAAACACCTGGACTGTGGCATGCCGGAGGGGGATCCATGGCAAAACTCCCATGGAAAATTACGTAGTTGACGCAGAGTCGGGTTTTATTCCATAAAGGGCATAAATCACCTAACATTCCTAAATTGTTTGGAATAACGTGCTTTAAAACATCCAGTGTGTGTATACGATCAGGTATGATGTTGTATCGATCAGGTAGTGTAAGGGTTACGCCCGCTTCACAGTGACAGACCAAACTCCCCGTTTAACGCACCGCAAACAACCGCAAACAGACCAGAACCGACCAAAATGGGACAGGAACTGGGCTTTAAGGGTTAGGGTTAGGTTTAGTGTTAGGGGCTAGGGTTAGGGTTACGGTGAGATACTTAGGGTTAGAGTTAGTAACCCTACCCCTACGCTTCTAACCCTAACCGTCTAACCCTAAGCACTAAAAATAACCCTAACCCTAGCCCTAACCCTAGCCCTAACCTTAATTCTAATTTTTTTTTCTGGTTCTGGACATGCTACAGAGCTGAAACTTCACAGGTACACTTTTTAGACCCACAGACACAAATTTACACAAAAAAAAGTTCTTAAAAATTGTAATTTTTTGTTAGAGAGTTAATTATTGGAAAAATTAAAAAAAAATAAAAATAAAAAATTTCTTTGGATTTAGCATCTGGGGGGTCTAAAAAGTGTACCTGTGAAGTTTCAGCTCTGTAGCATATCCGGAACCAGAAAAAAAATACGAATTAGGGTTAGGGCTAGGGTTAGGCTTAGGGCTAGGGTTAGGGTTAGGGCTAGGGTTAGGTTTAGGGTTAGGGTTATTTTTATGGCTAGGCTTAGAGGGTTAGGGTTAAGGTTAGAGGGTTAGGGTTATGGTTAGAGGGTTAGGGTTAGGTTTAGTGTTAGGGGCTAGGGTTAGGGTTACGGTGAGATACTTAGGGTTAGAGTTAGTAGCCCTACCCCTACCCCTCTAACTCTAACCCTCTAACCCTAAGCACTAAAAATAACCCTAACCTTAGCCCTGACCCTAACCCTAGCCCTAACCCTAACCCTAGCCCTAACCCTAACCCTAATTCTATTTTTTTTCTGGTTCTGGACATGCTACAGAGCTGAAACTTCACAGGTACACTTTTTAGACCCCCCAGACAATAAATCCAAATAATTTTTTTTTTTTTTTAAGTTTTTTTTTTTTTTTTAAGTTTTCCAATAATTGGCTATCAAACATGACAATTTTTAAGACCTTTTTTTGTGTGATTTAGTGTCTAGGGGGTCTAAAAAGTGTACCTGTGAAGTTTCAGCTCTGTAGCATGTCAAGAACCAGAAAAAAATATCATTTTTCAGTAGAGCAGGGATGGTGGGAACCCCTTTTACACCTATATGATCTTTTTTTCTGGTTCTGGACATGCTACAGAGCTGAAACTTCACAGGTACGCTTTTTAGACCCCCCAGACAATAAATACAAAGAATTTTTTTTTTTTTAAGTTTTTTTTTTTTTTTAATTTTTCCAATAATTGGCTCTCTATCAAAAATGACAATTTGTAAGAACTTTTTTGTGTGATTTAGTGTCTAGGGGGTCTAAAAAGTGTACCTGTGAAGTTTCAGCTCTGTAGCATGTCCAGAACCAGAAAAAAAGATCATTTTTCAGTAGAGCAGGGATGGTGGGAACCCCTTTTACACCTATATGATCTTTTTTTTCTGGTTCTGGACATGCTACAGAGCTGAAACTTCACAGGTACGCTTTTTAGACCCCCCCAGACACTAATCCAAAAAAAGTCATGCCTGCCACCATATATATCAGTGGTGGGTGGGCAGTGGCACTGCAGTGGGCACAGTACACTCTGTGGACCTGACAGTCACTGGCACCCAGGCAACTGCAATTATAAAGAAAATATATATATGCAAGCTGCTGTGCCACCGTATATATATCAGTGGTGGGTGGGCACGCAGTGGCACTACAGTGGGCACAGTACACTCTGTGGACCTGACAGTCAATGGCAGCCCAGGCAACTGCAATAATAAAAAATATTTTTTTTTTTTTTCAATTTGCAAAAAGATGCTGTGCCACCGTATATATATCAGTGGTGGGCAGTGCACTGCAGTGGGTACAGTGCACTCTGTGGACCTGACACAGCACTCACTGCAATTATGACAGAGGAAAAAAAAATATTTTTTAAAATGCAAGGTACTGTGCCTGTGCCACCCGAAATGAGTGTGGTGTGCACACAGTACAGTCTGTGGTGGGTCTGTGGCCTCTCACACACAGCGGGCAGGCAACTGCAGTGTACAATATATATATATATATATATATATATATATATATATATATATATATATATATAAATAAAAAAAAATACTCAATTACCAGCCCTTAAAAGGGCTTTTGGGGACACTAGATATATATATATATATATATATATATATATATATATATATATCTATATCTATATATAAAATGAAAAAACTCAATTACCAGCCCTTAAAAGGGCTTTTGGGGACACTAGATATATATAAATATATATATAAAAAAAAAAAATTACACAAATACCAGCCCTTAGAAGGGCTTTTTGGGGTGCTGTCAGGATGCTGTCCTTACAGCAGTAGTGGACCAAGAACACTGACTAGCAAGACCAGGAACACTGACTAACAACTGTCCCTAGCTATTAACAGCAGCAGCAGCAACACTCTCCCTGCTCTCACTAACACACTGCTTCAGAATGATCTAAGATGGATGCTGCCCTTGCTTATTTATAGGAGGTTGGAGGGTGTGGGAGGGAGGTATGCTGATTGGCTGGAAATGTGCCTGCTGACTGTGAAGTTCAGGGTCAAAGTTTGCCTCAATGATGTATTATAGGGGGCAGACCGAACATCGCATATGTTCGCCTGCAGCGGCGAACGCGAACATGCTAAGTTTGCCGGGAACTGTCCGCCGGCGAACAGTTCGGTACATCTCTAATCGCCATCTACAGCCTAGTTTATTTGTTGTATTTCTGTATACTTTATATACTGATTAAGTGTATCTGTATTTGTTTTTTCTCAATAGTTTCACCCACCCTGTTTTGATAATAAAGATTCAAAATGACACTCTAAAACCCTCCTACTCTGCATTAAGCCAGACAGTTGCATGCCGAGCTACACACAGGGAAACGTGTAGCGAGGAGAGAACAGACATCAGGATACACCGGGCTCCATAGTGAGTTTTTTCAAGCCACCCAGCCTCTTTTTGGAATAAAACTGACAATTGCAGCCCGAACTATGCATTTGGCTTATAAATGCTGCTGAACTATGCAGCTTTGGCAATCATATCTACATCAGAAGACTTAGCACAGTCAATGTTCCCCTTACTGGAAATGGTAACTTAAAAAAAAGAAGTTGACATAAAGCACATTGTGAATCTGAGGATTATCACAGAAATTAGAATTATTTTCTAAACCACTTGATAACTGATGCTGTCTTCTGTTAGCTTTCTATAATGCCTTTAAGCTAGGAGTTATTCTTAAAGGCCTTGCACATTTTAAATATGAGTTTCACAATAAAGCTTAAAAAATTAAGCTGTCCAAGCAGACAAACATAATAAGCATGCTTTATTTCTAAAGTCCCAGGTTAATTATATGACCTGAAACACAAGCATTCACTGATTATTCCTTTTGCTCTGCCCAGTCAAAACTGCTGAACCTTGGTAGGACAATGCCACTATTTATATTCCAAGACAAGAGAATATAATTTACCCTATTTCAAGGCAATTAAAATTTTACAACTATAATTACATATATCCCAGCAGGATTTCCCTAATCATCCTTCATATAATAGACTTACGGCCCCAGAACACCCAACGTGTCCTACTTACTGCTAGATTTGTCAGCTCTGTAATTAATAATTGTGTTTAATGTTGATAAATAAAATTGTCAGTGCTCCTTCTACTAATTGCTAATTCGGATAATATTTAATAGGTTTATTTACGCCTTAATAAAAGTCCTTGTTATTTAGTTTTCCCTACTAGACAGGGCTTAATCTGTCATTATGTGTCTTAGGACGCTAGCAGTACAATATGACAAGATAGAATAAAGCTTATCCATATAAAGGAGCCTGACATAACATTTCATGGGCCTGTGGCAATACAATGGCTTGAGATGAAAAGTTCTCCATGTGTTTGAAGACAATCAGACAAACAGGCACAATCAGACACCCCATAGATCTTTTTCACAAAAGATTATTTCAGAAACAAAATGTTTTTAATCAGGAACTTGTGCATGTCTATATCTAGGGTGGCAGTATGGGGAAGGCAAACAGGCATCTCCAAGGCTAGGTTTATCTCACAGCAGTTAACTGTAAACTATCCAACATACTGTAGTTAAATACTATATTCCTCAAAGGCAGTTTCTGTAGGTGCCAATCAGTCAGATTGGGCTCTGAATATCTTGTGTCTATGGTTATGTTCAAAGTAAAGCTCTACTGGGTGCAGAAAATAAAAATGAAGCCCCCCATGTAATAGAAATAAGGCACCCTTCATCGCCCAATGCATTGCACTTCACCTGACCAACCTACTGCTATTCTCAAATATTAATTAATTATGGGAAAAGGGAAGGTGGGAGGGAGGATGACGTTAGTCCAATGCAAATCCCAATCATCAAAAGTCAGTGTTTGCACTGGAATTTGAGGGGCTCCACTCCTTTAAAAGAAGAGATGCTCTACTATCCGATGGGGCCCTTTATGACATGGCTCTTCCCTTCTTTAAAAGATTGAAAACAAAGGTAAAATGCCAGTGCTCAGGAGCTCCACAACTTAGACTAAAGGCAATTAATGTCTATAACAATGTCCATAAATCAGGCTGAGGTAAATGAAAAATGGTCAGGCACTAGGGCAGTAGCTCTCCTCCAAGAGTGAAGATGGCTCTAGAATGGGTTAACAGTAAAAACAGGAGAGCGCCTCTAAGTGTAGCAGTTTAATGTTATAAAAAGGCAGTCAGCCAAATATACACTCCCATAAATGAAGGGATAAAGGCTCTTAAGTGAAGGTGACAATCCAGCAGATGAAAGGAAAAGCGTCTAAGCCTGGGGTACACAGAGGTCTTCCTGAGCCGGAGAGTGTGGTGTAAACCCGAAGAAGCAAGTTGGATGGAGAGCAGCTGGGCCACAACCCTGGCTGGCATGTGACGTCACCGGAGAGGGAAAGACAACGCGTTTCTGAGCATGCACAGGGCTCATACAGAGCATGCGCTCTCCTTTCTCAAGTGTAGATAGGACATGGAAGAGCCTGATTAATATAGGGTAGTAGATTGGAACGGAAAAAAACATAAATACACAAATATGGAATCTAAGGAGTACATAGTGGATGGTACATAAATGAAAATATGAACAATGAAAAATGGAAACTAAAGAAAAAAAAGGGGGGGGGATAGTAGAAAAAAAAATGAATAATAATAATAAAGTGATATATATATATATATATATATATATATATATATATATATATATATAAAATAATAATAAATATAAAAATAAAAAATAAAATTGATAATAAAAATAAGAGTAAGTTAAACAATTAATTATTTTTTTTAAATAAATAATGTTATTTATTAAATAATTTAATTTTCTTAAAAAGATTTAATGCAGTCATGTCTGATGATAACTTAACCAGTTTCTTCCCTCAAATTTAATGTAGAACTATAAATTGCAGCACGTTCAGCCATAACCAGTAATTGGAAACAGTTGCTGGCATCTAATTTGTCAGAAGTATTTCAGAGTCCGCGTACAGTGCAGTTATGAGAAACACCTAGCGGGTATTAATTATTTGTTAACATAGTTCTATACAAAATGGAACAACTGGCTACTCATATATAAGCTAGATTCCACTTGGCAAAGAATGAGAGATCCTGTGATCCTGCTTAACTGAAGAAAGAAATTTAAGGTTTAAGACTTTCTCATAACATGTCATTTAAGGATAGTACTACGCGATGATAACTACAACAGGTCCCCTCAAAAGCCAAGTATCAATGTGTGAAAAGGGTCTTGCCTAAGGTTAGAAGCTATTAAAGATACTTCCTTATATTTTGGCATGTGACCTGAAGATTGTTATACATTTCAATACGGAGGCTGAGTGTTGTTGTTGTTGTTGTTATTGTCTTGTCTTGTTTTTGTTTCCTAAATCTTTTGTTTATAGTGAAATGTATTGATTTTTCATTGCTAATGTACAACTTATTGTTACTTTAAGCAGTGTACCAACTGCAAACACCTGTAATCTACACAAGTGATTGCTAATGCATTGTACTGTCAACTCTTTTCAATAAAAATATTGAAATATAAAGTAGAACTATAGGCAAAACTTTTTTTTTCCATTTTGGATAGAGTAAGGGTTATAACCCGTCAGATATTTTTTCGCCATCTGTGTCCCATTGCGCAGATTTCCCTTCACTTCCTTTCCCATAGCCAAACAGGAAGTGAGAGGAAATCCCTGCAAATTAAGGGAATTCCTTGGGGACCCCCAGGTCAATGGAAGATTTCCCCTCTATTACTTTTCTGGGGACAATACAAAATGTGGGGTTTTCTTTTACTGTAGACGATACATTAATCGTGGGACTTTACGTGAGGCGACTCCCAAGGTCAAGGTAATTATACATTTATTACATGATAGCAAAAACTTATATATTGATACAATGAAATTACAGACATATAAAGAATGATGAGCTGATCCACAATCAATAAATAAGGTATAAAAGCATAAATTCACAATTATCCCCATTTTCTTTCACTTTCAATGATGATGGTAAAAAGGACAAATAGAGAGGGTGAATCTCCCAAATGGGGGCACAGACAGCAATACAAACTGACCAGTGTTCTAATCCATCTCCACTCTATCCAAAACTAGAAAACAAGTTTTGCCTTTAGTTATATTTTAATGTGGCCAGTAGAAGTTTTAGTTTTGAATAGAGTAGGAAAGAGTTAGAATACCTTTTTGTGACACAATTGGTAAGATTTGCTTACCAAGCATTCAGTATTTATTAGGTGAGAGTTATGTTTGCACATCAAAGCAGAACAATGTTGTCCTGCTCTTAACCACTTAAGCCCCGGAGGATTTTCCTGCTCAAAGACCAGGGCCTATTTTGCGATTCGGCACTGCGCAAATTTAACAGACAATTGCGCGGTCGTGCGATGCTGTACCCAAATGAAATTGACATCCTTTTTTTCCCACAAACGGTGCTTTCTTTTGGTGGTATTTGATCACCTGTGCGATTTTTATTTTTTGCGCTATAAACAAAAAAAGAGCGACAATTTTGAAAAAATAACGGAAAATTTATATCAAATACTTACCGTAATTTTCCTTTCCTGATGGACTCCATGGCAGCATACGTATCGGGTTTGGCCCCGCCTCCAAACCTACCCATAGGACATCACTCCCATAAATCTTTGCACCTGTTCAGCACACGTGTTCTGTAACTATCCTCCTCAGAATCCGGGAGGGAACTCCTGCTGCCATGGAGTCCATCAGGAAAGGAAAATTATTGATATAAATTTTCTGTTTTCCTGACAGACTCCATGGCAGCATACGTATCGGGAAATAACTCGCTGTACACAATAGGGTGGGCAGGTGCTGACCAAAAGTTTAATTTACTCTGTCAAACAGACAGGACTTGTAAACCAAAGTTAACAGAAGAAAGAGCCGCCGGCTCAACACAATAGTGAGCCAAAAAAGTATTTATAGAGGACCAGGATGCTGCTCTACAAATCATTTCAGGCGAGACTTGTCTGGATACTGCCCAGGACGTAGAGACACTCCGAGTTGAGAGAGCCATAATCGCCACTGGAGGGGTCAAGCCCTTAGCCCTGTAAGCCCATTGGATAGTTTGGACGATCCAAGAAGAGATGGACCTTGAAGAAGCCCGAAGACCCTTGTTCTTTCCACTGAAAGTGACAAACAAATGATCTGACTGTAGAAAGGAGACCGTAGCTTCCAGATACTGCTTGAGGCAATTTCCAACATCCAGCGGATGGACAGAAGAACCATCTTCTTGCCTAAAAGTAGGCAGAACTATTTCCGTGTTTTCGTGAAAAACTGAAGTAACCTTCGGTCTAGCCTCCAGCATAGGGATTAAGACTACCCTGTCTGGAAAAAAGGTTAGGAAGGGCTCCTGTGCCCCTAGAGCTCCGATTTCAGAGACTGTCTTCGCCGATGTAATGGCTACCAGGAACACAGTCATCAATGTCAACTCCTTGATGGTAAGAGTTTCATCTGTGTCACGTATTCATTGTAAAATAAAGTGACTAAGAACTAAGGGGAGATCCCACTTAGGAAACCTTGGCTTCTTCTGGGGCCTGAGTCTCATTGCCCCTTTGAAGAATTGCCGGAACTACAGCCCAAGAAATACCGGTAAAGGCTGAAATAGCCGAAACCTGAACTCACTGATAGAGGAAGATCTAGACCAGACTGTAGAAAGCTTAACACATCCTGAATCCTGATGGATGCATGAGGGTTGGACCTAGTGGCCAGATGCGAGGAAAATCTTGACCAAATTCTCTCATACACTTTATTCGTAGAACTCTGTCTGGCACTCAAAAGTGTAGAGATGGCCTCTTCAGGGCACCCTAAGGCCTGTAGCCTTCCCCTCTCAACACCAAAACCTTCAGATGCAGCAGGGCTGGACAAGGATGCAATATGGTGCCTTGAGATAGAAGATCTTGCCTGAGAGGCAGCGGAATCGGCTCCTGAACGCTGAGGAGTGTTAGAAGAGGGAACCAGGGCCTGTTGGGCCAGAATGGAATCACCGCCACTATTTCCACTGCTTCCGACCTGAGTCTCTGGAGAAACTGTAGGATTATGGGAACTGGGGGAAAGGCATATGCCCTGTTGAACCTCCAACAATCCGTGAGGGCGTCTATCCCTAGAGCTTGAGGATCCCTGAACCTCGCATAATATTTTTTAAACTTGCGGTTGCGAGGAGAGGCAAAAAGGTCTACCTCTGGGGAGAACCCCAGGCTCAAGATCCACTCGAAGACCTCTTCGTGGAGAGAACACTCGTTGTTGTCCAACTGCACACGAGATAGAAAGTCGGCTTGGACATTTTGGACCCCCAGAACGTATACTGCTGACAGGTCGGACAAGTTCTTTTGAGCCCAGACCATAATTGGTTCCACCTCTCGCAGCAAGGACCAACTGCGTGTCCCTCCTTGCTTCCTTATGTATGCGACTGCTGAGGTTTTGTCCAGTCTTAGCATCACTGGAAGACCTTTTGTCAAGTGAGGGAATGCTTTCAAAGCTTGAATGGCCGCCCGTAGCTCCAGAATGTTGGACACTATCCCCTGGGAGGGGAATTTCCATTTGCCCTGAGCCACTTCCGAGAGGCAATGAGCCCCCCAAACTGTGCTGCTGGCATCCGATGTTACCACAATCCACGAGGTTTGTACAAGAGAATGGCAGCACAGAAGATGCTCCCGCTGCAGCCACCATGGAAGACTTGCTCTCATTGCCGGGGTCAGGAAGATGGTCTGATCCAGATGCCAGGTGTCCCATTGACGAAGAGAGCCTTTTTGGAATGGCCTCATTCTCCATAGGGCCCACTTTACCATGGGAGCTACAGCCACCATGGTCCCGATAATTCTCAGGCACTGACGTGCTTGGAGGCGAGGTGACAAGAGGGCATGGGGAATTCTGTCCCTGACCACTGTAACTTTCTCCTCTGAAAGGGACACTGTCACTGTGAGTGTATTGAACAAGGCCCCGAGGTAGACGAGGGACTGGGTGGGAATTAGATGACTTTTCTCCAGATTTAGCAGCCACCCAAACATTGAAGGTTGGACACCACTTGGTCCAGGTGCATCAACATCTGGGATTTGTCTTGGGACAGGAGGAGCAGAGCGTCCAAGTAATGATGCAAGCGAATGCCCTTTGTTCTTAATAGAGCTACCACAGCCAGCAAAACTTTTGAGAAGGTTCGTGGAGAAGTGGAGAGCCCGAAGGGGAGGCAAGTGAACTGATGGTGTAATTGATTGTTGGAAAATCTTCTGCAACAGGGACATGGAAATAGGCGTCCTTTAAGTCTATAGACACCATCCAGTCTGCAGGTTGGAACGCCTGTTGAATAGAAAAAAGAGTTTCCATCTTGAACCTTTCCTTTCTGATGAATTGATTTAGAAAGGGCAGATCTATGACTGGCCTCGATGTTCCGTTTTTCTTGCGAACCAAGAAAAGAGGGGAGTAGATTCCCTGGCCGCACTCAGGTTCTGGTACGGAGACGACAGCCCCTTGAGAAACCAGTGACTCTATGTAGGAAAATAGTGCCTGGCGCTTCTCTCCTGAGGGTGGCAGGGAGGTAGGAAGAAACATTGGTCTTGGTGTTTCTCTGAAAGTCCACTTGTGCCCGTACGTGACTGTCCTGACAGTCCAGGAGTCTCGGATTGAGGCCGCCCAGACATGCCGGAAGTGTAGCAACCGAGCCCCCACCCAACATGCCTGAGCCGGCCCAATCTCAAAAAGACTTGGTCGTATCACGTTCACCGGAAGGGACACTCTTAGAAGGTTTCCGTGAGGAGGTTTGTCTTGCTCTCCAATTGCGACCAAATTCTCTGCCAGGCCTATAGGTGCCTGCTTCCCTGCCACGGTCAGGAACATACCTTCTGGGTTGTCCTTTCCTTGGATTGAGAGGGCGCCGATCCTGAGGGAGAAACCCAGACTTGCCGCCCGTAGCCCTGGTTATCGCCTCATCCAGCTTATTCCCAAAGAGGGAGAAACCCCCAAAAGGAATACGACACCAGACTTGTTTGGAAGCTGGATCAGCCATCCAAGGACGGAGCCACAGAGCCCTCTTGGCTGTTACTGAGGACAGCATAACCCTGGCCAACAGACGTATAAGGTCAATAGATGCCTCCCCCAGAAAAGATGAAGCCATCTTAAGTTCCTGAATCGGGGAACTTCTGGCAGCCTCTTCAGAAAAGCTCTGGAAGGACTCATCCACTGAGTCAGACCACAACTCCATTGATTTGGATAATGAGGCCAAGGCCAGTTCCGGCTTGCAGGCCATTCCCGCGGTCAGGTAGATTCTTTTAAGATCAGAATCCATCCTCCTATCCAAAGGATCTTTAAAGGAGGCTGTGTCCTCTAGTGGGAGGGTCACATGTTTGACCAGCCTCATGACTGCGGCGTCCACCAAGGGAGGAGATTCTAGATGTTTTACATCTTCTGCCTTGAAAGGATAAAACCGGGACATTTTGGAAAGCATGGAATTCTTCCTTTCCACTTTATTCCATTCTTCAGTAATGATATCCCCTAATTCACCCAGAAAAGGGAAGTTGAGTCGCTCTTTGCAGAGCTGCTTAAAGAATCTTTTCTGTTTTGGCTGAGAAACAGCCGAGTCTTCCCAATTCAGGGTCTCTCTTACCGCTCTGACTAAGGAGGGGACGAGAGCATACTCAAATCCCAAGCAGGGATCTTCAACCTCTGAATCACTTTCTGACAGGAAAGTTGACAGGTGACTAGGTTGAGAGGTTTCAGGATCTTCCCTAGGCTGTCTTCCAAGGGGAGGGCTTGGAGGAGTCACTTCTGGGCTCTGCGCCCGACCTATTCCCAAGTCTGCCAGGGAATCCTTGACGACCCTCTTGACTCGGGCTTCCAGTCGCTGGTCTGGATTGTCCCTCTCTCCCGCAGCTTGAGAGAAGCATTTGTCACACATAGACTTTCTTTCAGGGACACGTGCACCACAACTAGAGCTGCACGATTCTGGCCAAAATGAGAATCACGATTTTTTAGCTTGAAATAAAGATCACGATTCTCTCACGATTCTCTGTGTAACAAAAAAAAAAATTGGGATAACTTTACTGTTACGTTTTTTTTTTTTTATTCATTAAAGTCTATTAATTGCGTTTGAAAGACTGCTGCGCAAATACAGTGTGACATAAAATATTACAACAATCGCCATTTTATTCTGTAGGGTCTCTGCTAAAAAAATATATAAAATGTTTGGGGGTTCTAAGTACTTTTCTAGAAAAAAAACATTTTAACTTGCAACCAACAAGTGTCAGAAAAAGGTCCAGTCTTTAAGAGGTTAAACTTCCTTTCTCCCTGGCAGAGGGAAGGAAAAGATACAATGTAATAATTTTTGTTTATAGTTACTGGGAGACTTCAGGGCTGAAAGGCTTTTGCCGGGAGGCTTTTTTTTTTTTTTCCCACAGCTGTTCTCTCTGCTATGCAAAGAATCGAGCATATCTCAGGTTTAGATCGTCAGGGGGGGTGAATCGAGATTGCGATTTTCATACGATTAATCGTGCAGCTCTAACCACAACCCACAACAGCCCACTCTATCTGGGTGTCGAGAGGGGCCCGCTGAGGCAGATGATTTCCCACAATGATGGGAGCCTGACTGTGACCTCCGAGCAGATCTGGAGGAGGAGTGCCGGTGGTGAGGACTTGAGCGATGCTCACTCTTGCGTGAGGAATGCCGTTCCGACCTAGGAGGGCTGTAAAACAAAGGAACAAAGCAAGACAATCAGGGAGTCAGGACATAAATAATGCCCTAATCCCCCCCTCTCTACACACCCCAACCCCCAAGCCCCGCATACCTATTAAGGGCGGGCTGACCACCAGAGGGCGAGGAGGCTTCCATCTGGCGCTGACATGCAGGGATGAGCCGGACAACGGGATCAGAGAGGAAGAATGAGGAGAGGGGGAACAACTCCCACAAACCTCCCACAACTCCCACAAACAAAACCCAAATGCAGAGCAGCAGCGGATGCAGCAGGTAGAAACACCAAGATACAGGCAGCAAAATACCGACTTTCAGCAGCAGAGTGTGTGTTATACACACTCTGCTGACATCTGAGGGTTTTTAAATATGGCGCCCGCTGACGTCATCAAGTGGTGCCGAAGAAACCTACTGCGCATGCGCCGCACGCCACTGTGCATTTGCCGCACCGCCACTGCGCATGCGCGAGAACCAAGCCTCATTCCGAGGCGCCCGCACATGCGCAGTAGCCCGCAAACCGGCGGCCGGTCAGGAAGTACGCTCTGACCGACCCCGAAGCCCTAGCCACCAGGGAATAACAGGAAAATAAGGTAAGAACACACAAAACCGGCTGAAATAAAAACTTAAGCTGCCATGGAGTAAATAAATGACAGGCAAGGGGTACTCACTGACCACCAACGAACCGCTAGCCACCAGGGATGGATGAGCATACAGCACACACCGGACTTCATAATTCTTTTAAGGGGACAGGCCACCCGCAGCAGCTGGGCTTTTTGGCCAAGGTGCACGTCAGAAGAATCTTCGCTCCTGCTCCATACCCCGCAACAGCTGGGGCTTATTGGAGAAACTCAATACCCGAATGGTAGAGACATCCATCTCCTGGGATCCATCTTCAGGTAGGATACAGGTAATCCATTAGGAGGACAAAAAAGGAACACGTGTGCTGAACAGGTGCAAAGATTTATGGGAGTGATGTCCTATGGGTAGGTTTGGAGGCGGGGCCAAACCTGATACGTATGCTGCCATGGAGTCTGTCAGGAAAACAATATTTTTCAAATTTTTTTATATGAAATTCCCCCAAAAAATGTAAAAATCAAATTTTTTTAACATTTTAGGCCAATTTGTTTTCTGCTACATATTTTTGGTAAATAAAATAGCAATAAGCGTATTTTGATTGGTTTGCGCAAAAGTTATTGCGTTTACTAACTAAGGGAAAGATTTATGTAATTTTTATTGTTTTTTTTTTAACTAGTAATGGCGGCGATCTGCGATTTTTTTTTTTGCGGGACTGCAACATTGCGGCGGACAGATCAGACCCCTGACTAACATTTTTGACACTTTTGGGAGTACCAGTGACATTACTACAGTAATCAGTGCTATACATATGCACTGTTACTGTAAAAATTACACTGGCAGGGAAGGGGTTAACTTTATTAGAGATCAAGGGGTTAAGTGTGTCCCTAGGGGCGTGCTTCTAACTGTAGAGGGGCATGGCTTTTGATGTAACCACAGAGACATACGATCCTACATAGCAGGATCGTATGATCTCTGCTGTTACACCAGGGAGAATGACAGGCGGCTGTGTTTACATTAGCCGCCTGCATTTCTCCCTCTCCAGCGGGAGATTGCGAGTGGCCGGCGGACATCGGAGCCGCCGGGCACTTGCGCGAGGACCTCAGTGAACGAGCGGGGGCGGGAGTGCGCCTCCGGCGGCGGGCGCTCGCCCCCTACAGGCTCCTGGGCGAGCGACGTAGTACTACGTCACTTTGCCCAGGAGGGGCTGACCGCCGCAGTAAATGTACTTGCGGCGGTCGGCAAATGGTTAATTGTGATTGGTTAAAGGGGAGGGGACTTTTAAATCTGTATATACATGGATATTTTTGTATTTTGATATAAATTTTGTTCTATTTTTTACAAGGTTAAATTAAGGGTGTTTGTCACATGTAGTGTCACAGTCACCTTATCTTGTTTGCTACATGTACATAAAGTATGTGTGGTTAGGGCACCAATAATAGAATTTGCATCATCTACCATTCTACCTACCACCCACTTCCAGGTGCATGTTTTCTAAATGAAATGCAATCAATCAGTGATCACCCTTCTCTACTAAATATACAGACATCTTTTTTTTCCCTACCTTTCATCTTGCAAAGATCGTTTATTTGGCATCTTGAAGTGTGCAGGGGATGAGAGATGAGATAACAACCTATGTGGATGGAGCTGTAGTACTGAAAACCGGAGAAGTGTGTCCTGGGTTCTGTAAAGTTCACCTTAGACTGGCAATACCTTATACAATTTCCTTTAGATTTACCTTGAATTATGTAGTCCAAGGACCTGTCTGATTGGATACAAATTGAAGGTGTTTAAGTGTGACCTCATATTATATGGTTTTGGTAAATCTAAAGGAAAATTGTACAAACAAAATTGTATAGTGTATGGCCAGCCTTACACTATAAAACCTGATTATACAATTTCCTTTAGATCTACCATCAACTATGTAGTGTAAGGGCCTGCCTGATTGGATACAGAGTGATTGGCTAAATAGGTGTTTCCTCCTATTATAAAAATTTGGTAAATCTAAAGGAGATTGTACGATCGGATTGTATAGTGCATGGCCACATTTAGACACCTAAAATAACTAGTTGTGCTTTCAGTGTCATTAATTGGTAACGGCACACCAATCACAGAAGAAAACACGCATTTTGTGAAAAAACTAGTGGCAAATGCTGCAAAACGCACAGTAAAAAACAGGCAACTTGCACCATGCCAAAATGTCCCATGAGCCACATGTAGAGCAGCCCATTGAAATCAACAGGCTGCCCTATGCGTGTCACGGGAAATGTGAATGGGCCTGAAAGTGAAATTGATGCATTTACATAGGAACAATGAGGTTCCATTTACATCTGTGTGTTTCCTTGCATTTCAGAAATGCGCTGCACCAAGAATCACACCAAGCTCCGCTATAAAAAAAAGTTCTGAAGCTTCTTTGGGGTGATTGTTGCATGTAGGGCATCCCATTCAAGTGGATGAGTTGCCCTATGGGTGATGAGTAAAAATGCCACAAAAAAAAATGCATGTGGGAATGAGAGTTCTTGCTACGTAGAGATGTGAAAGGAGCTTGACAGCTGAGTGTTTCCATCCACTCCCTCATATGTACTTGTATAAAGATAGCCATACACTATGCAATCTGATTGTACAATCTCTGTACAATTTTGTTTAGATTTACCAGAACTATGGAATAGGATGGAACACCTATCTATCCATTCACTCTGTATCCAATCAGACAGGCCCTTGCACTACATAGTTGATTGTAGATTTAAAGGAGATTGTGCATGAGCATCATGGGAAATGTAGTTCCAAAACTTCTGGGGTGCCAAGGTTTGCCATTACTGGTATAGTATATGTTGAGCTTTACAGAACCCAGAACACACTTCTCCTGTTTTCAATCCTACAGCTCTACCCATCCATAGGCTGTTATCTCATCTCTCATCTCCTGCACACTTCAAAATGCCTAATGAATGATGCAAGATAAAAGTTAAAGTGGTTGTAAAGTCAGAAGTTTTTTTTTTTTTTTTATCCTAATGCATTCTATGCATTAGGATAAAAAACCTTCTGTGTGTTTTAGCCCCTTTTGGCCCCTAATACTTACCTGAGCCCCCTCTTGATCCAGCAACTTTCACAAATACCTAGGTCGTCTGCTTTTAAAAAAGTTCTGAAGCTTCTTTGGGTCGATTGTTGTGTGTAAGGCGAATGCCTCAGTTATCCAGGACCCTCCCTGCTGATTGGCTAAGACACAGCAGTGGTGCCATTGGCTCCCACTGCTGTCAATCAAACTCAGTTAGCCAATAAGGAGAGAGAGGGGGCTGGGAAGAACCACGGCTCAGTGTCTGAATGGATACACTGAGCTGTGGCTCGGCTCAGGTGCCCCCATACCAAGCTACTATGATATACTCATTCGTTCAGACGTTCTTCTGTTATACTTTATATATATAGGTGCTGTCCTGGGGGATGGGGGGAGACACAGGTGACCAATACTACCGAAAGTGTCAGTTCTAAAGCAGACTTGGGGGATGATAAATGTTGTGACGTTCAGTGATGCAGGCAGCAGGAGAGGCACTTTGGATATCACGGATCATATGAGCCATGTGTGGTGAGCAGTGGCGTACCTAGAGCATTTGGCACCCGGGGGCAGATTTTATATTTTACTTTAAAATGTAAAATACCCACAAAAATGTGTTTTTTCCCAAGAATATTTATTTTACACATTTCACAGCCCCCCATCACAGTGCCCCTTGCAGTCTTACCCCCCTCCCGGTCTTAGTAATGTGTTTAAGTTTGAGTAAGAGATTGGAGACATGCTACAGGAGATTGTCAGAGACTGCGGACATGATACAGGAGATAGTCAGAGACTGCAGATATGATACATGTGATGGTCAGAGACCGAGGACATGATACAGGAGATGGTCAGAGACTGAGGACATGATACAAGACATGGTCAGAGACTGCAGACATGATACAAGAGATGCTCAGAGACTGCAGACTTGATAGAAGATAGAAGAGCACTAAGGGGGCCGGAGAGCACAGAGGAAGCAGAAAGCACTGGAGCGGCTGAAGGGCAGGGGGGGGGGGGCTGGAGAGAATTAAGGGGGGGGTTGGAAAACATTAAAGGTGGGTTGGAAAGCACGGCAGGTGGAGAGCACTGGGGGGATGGGGCAGGGAAAACCAGAGGGATGGAGAGCACGGGGTGGGAGG
Source organism: Pelophylax lessonae (assembly GCF_965119305.1). Taxonomy (NCBI): domain Eukaryota; kingdom Metazoa; phylum Chordata; class Amphibia; order Anura; family Ranidae; genus Pelophylax; species Pelophylax lessonae. Next base: position 415,631,113 of record NC_138768.1, read on the forward strand.
GGGGACTGGAGAGCACGGGGGGGGCTGGAGAGCACTGGGTGGGGGGGACTGGAGATCACTGAGGGGGGAGCCAGGGAGCAAAGGGGGTTGAAGAGAACTGGGGGAGCCAGAGAGCATGTGGGGAGCTAAAAACCACAGTGGAGAGCTGAAGAGCACTGGGAGGGGGGGCTAAAGAGCACTGGGGGGACTGGAGAGGGGGGGGCTGAAGAGAACTAGAGTAGTGCTGGACAGCAATGGGGTGGGCTGGACAGCACGGGGGAGGGGCTGGACAGCACTGGGGAGCCAGCAAAAGAAGTTGGATAGGAGGAGCGGTGGGGCAGCTGCATATAGAGGAATTGATCTTTCCATATTCTTCCTGCAGCCGCTGAATGCCTGCAGGAGGGAGAGGAGGAAAATCAGGCATTTAGTGGCTGCAGGAAGAATATGGAAATATAAATTCCTCTATATGCAGCTGCCCTCGCTGCTTCTTCTATCCAGGCACGCATGAAGGTTGCACAGACACTTACCTTCTTCCCGCCCCCTGTGAGCTGCACAGACTGAAGGAGCTGCTACTGCAGCTGCCTTCACAGGGAGATGCAGACCAGCCCGACGGGCACCCCTGACCGGCGATGGCCTAACACCCCCCCAGTGCGTGGCAAACAGGGTGGGCCGCTCCCCGCACCCCCCATTGGTATGCCACTGGTGGTGAGGAAGCAGCCAGGGATTTCTAAGCCCATGGAGGCTAAAAGGCGTACATTGATCTCACTTAGTTGTAGAGATCACACTCCCTAGGATCTAGGAGATTATTCCTAGAGGGGGGAGCACTTGGCGGTGACATGGCGATGGATTTTGGGCACTAATGAAAAGTGGAGCACTCGTTCTGAGCACCATTTGGGTACAAAAAGCACTTGTTGGATACAGCAGCTGTTAATGGGAGATTGCATTTACATCCTGTTTATTATCACTTTACCTTATTTCTTTATTGCACGGACTTTTGTTTTGCACAGATTTAAAATATATAATTATTTGTTGCACTGTTATTGGATTTAAAGTAATCCATGTTGATTTTGGTGTATTGAGCACTGTGGTTTATTAAATATCTTAGTGCGGTACTACTTAGAAATGTATCTGTTTTGCCTTGGTTGGTTAACCACAGTTCATTATGTCAACTATAGCACAAGAACCTGTTCAAATAGTTGAGAAGACAAGTGCTAATCTAGCCCTCTTGGGGCGTTGATCTCAAATCTACAGGATGATTGTTATTGGCCTTCCTGTTATTATTGTTATATGACTTCCATGAAATATGTGACACCAGAAATACTTACCTGCACCATGTCTCCCCTTGTCCTCTTCTCTTCATGCCAATAAACACAAAGGCCCCTTTCACACGGGGGATCCGATCCGATACGATCCGCCTGTCAGTTTTTCAGGCGGACCTGGTCGGATGCTCCATGCATCCCTATGAGGCAGCAGGTGTCAGCGGAGGCATCTCCACTGACACCCGCTGCTATCTGATTCCGATCCTGTCCATGAAATCCGGATAGATGAAAACCCTATTTTCCATCCGTCTGGAGGATCGGATCAGATGGGATCAGATGAGAATGGACAGGCAGTCCGTTCTCATCTGATCTCCCCATAGAGGAGAGCGGGATCAGACAGCACCATCTCTGCACACAGAGCGGAGATGGAGCTGTCATCCGCCTGCTCAGCGGGTATCGGCGGATCGATCCCCCTCTGAGCAGAACGGATTCCGTCGGGCGGTGCACCTGTGTGAAAGGGGCCAAACACGTAGCCTACCTAAGCATTTTTGTTTATATCAGCACTGACTGCCAGATATAGCAGAGAGCTAACAAATTATGTCTGCAAGGTTGACAGCTCTTGTATGTGTATGAGCAGTTTAAAATGTACTCCCAAGCTAACAGTGAAATAGGCAGTTGAAATACATATAAAGGTAATGATTTGTCCACCAAAGGATTCCGTATTTAACCAGTCTTGTTACTTACACAAACATACTGTCATACTGTTCACAGAAGAATTGGCACATCTGCCAACACTCAACAGGGCCGCAGATGATCTTTGCGGGCACTCAGGCATGTGCTCATGCAAATGTGGATGTGCGCGCGTCCGCCAGCGGCTGCATACCTTGGTGCGCAATCGCCAGATCCTGGCGCTTAATGTCTTGTTTAAAGCCAGCAGTCTGATCCACAAGTTACTGGATGATCGTCAGCCCATGTGTGTGTGTGCTCCTGCTTATGCGTTTATTGGATTCCCTGCTACCAATCTGGCTTGCCTTTGACCTGTCTTGTATCCATCCCTGGCTCTGACCCCTGGCTTGTTCTACTGACTCTGCTTTTACCTGATTGCCTGTGTATGACATTGGCCTACTCTCCTGTCCGAAGTCGGGAGTCTTCTCAGCACTCCAGCCTCTGACCAGGTACGTGACACATATCACACTTTATTGCCACACAGGAGCCATCCCTTTATTAGTTTCAAAGCTAAAACTTTCCAACTTTTTGCCTACAAATCTAAACCAGGAAACCATAATCTCTTCAGTTGTACAAAGTGTCTAAGGAGCAGGAATTAAGAAAAGCTAAACTAAAATACAAATCCATTGGAAGAAATATATATTCAGTATTTAGACATACCAGTTCTGAATAGTAAGGAAGAAGACTATTACGTTGTCAGCCAACTTCTCACCTCCTGAGGTATAGTTGCTTGAATGTGGTAATTTTTTACACATGCTGATTTCTCTGAGGAGGTCTACTCCATCCTTTCTAACTAGCCACCATATAATGGTGTCATTTTTATTGTTATTTCAGGTGTTAAATTATATTATGCTACAATTATATACAAGCAGCAGGAAACCATTTAATATAGATATAAAGTACAGTATAGAACTGATAGATTTTGACTACCTATGCCGATCTAGATGCTTTGATAGCTCCCATTGAAAGCAAGTATTAGCTGGAAAGGAAATCATTTCTTGGTCAGGGTATGGCTTAAACCAAGACAATCCATGCAAATTCAGCCAGATATAAAATATTATATTATTATATTAATTCAGGCATGTATTCCTTATAAAAAAAAAAAAACTTACATTTAATTTTAAATAGTACATTAGTGTGTCCTAACTCTAGCATCTTGGTGCTCCATGCACAGCTGACTGATAGTAAGGCAGTATGCAAGGCTGATCTCATCAGTTTGTTGTTGCTCCTTTACAATCTAATTACAGGCTAGAATGCATTCAAAGCCCTTACATGTTGGAGGGAACATACATCAGAGTGTGAGATGGGCATCGTATTTCCCACTGTTCTTGGTGTTTGAATTTTTTTGTACTCATTTTAAATGCCTATAAATCATTTAAGTGTATATTCTTAGGCACAGTGTGCATGCTGCATATTTGAAAAAAAATATTTGGAATTCAATACTCACATGTTCAACTTGAAATCAATAATGTTTTCAAGTAGGAATGTCAACAGAAAACTGTATACTTTCAAGTTGAAGAACGGGAATTAAATTGGCATGTTCTCTTGATGACACCATAGACTAAAATATTGACTCTGCAGTAAGGAGACCAAGATGACTTATTAACAAAGACATGTTTAAATTCACTCAGTGGAGTCATTTATATGATGCATTTCACTTATAATGGCTACTGCCACTTCACTTACTCACAAATTAATGTTATTGTGAAAGATATCAAACACGGTAGAAGCATATGAGTAATTAAGGAATCTATGGCTGGTCCCTGCTCAACATTAAATTTTTATGCAGGCACAGCACAATTAGCTTTGTGGCATTAAAAAGGAACATTATTAGTATTTTATGAATTTAAATCAGCCATGTCAAGCTAGCATGAAACAGAACACCAAAACTGTAATAATGTGTCTTATGGGCCAAACTTACCACACTTCAAAAACATTGTAGCACAATGTTTTAGGTATATATTTTTTTTAAAAGAATTACATTTTCCGAATTTTACCCAAAGGTTTCTCAGAATTATTCAACAGAGCAAGCAAATCAAAATTGGAAATGTGACTTTAACCTAACAAATCGCCAAATCTCCAAAATTACGTTTTTTTTTTATGTTTTAAAAACATTAAGGAAGTTGAGAATGCTGGCTAATGCTGGAGAATAAGCAGCAAAGAAGAGAAAATTGAGCCAGTTTGGTCCACTAGGCCATTCTACAAATATAACATAAATGTAGGTGGTCATGAGTTATGTTATGGCATAGCTGAGATAAACCAGGACCTTTCTGTCCAACTACCATAAAGAACTGACATCTTCAGCAGCATCCTTGACCTGGCAGGTGTCTTTTTCACAGCAGCTAGAGCGAAAAGAAATGTGGTAGAATCACCTCCATGCCCAGTGGCTCAATGCCAGTTGAATTGGCCATTTTGCTGATTATACAGCTGCTACCTTTCCATCTTGTGGAGTCGGCCTCTTCGGCAAGTGTATGGCCTGTGTTGCACGACAGTGGCAGGTACCCAGAATCTGGAAGGTCTATGTTTGTATGTCGCTGGACCACATGGTCAGTGACAGGGTCCACATGACCACAAAAAAGTGGTTCAACGTACGTGGGCACATACATTAAATCTCCTTTATGGCCTAAGGGGTCATTTTGCTAATTGATGGGATAGATGCAGGGCAGGGCACACCATTGAGGCTGTTGATGCTGCCCTGGGTCCTGCACTTTGGAGTAACCTATAACCCTGCTCAGTCACCTATACCCCTCCTTGTCAAGGGCTTCATCATAACTTCTCAGTACCACCAATTACCCCCCCCCCCCCCACCCCAGCAACCCAGCTGCGGTTTAGCAGCTAGTATGCCTGGAGCATGGGAGCCACACTTTGCCAGGGATTCTGGCAAGTCTTAAGGGGGGGTTGGGAGGTGAACTACCCCATGCCATCATGTGTCACAACAGCACCAACAAGCTGTCCACCCTTTGTCAGGGAAATTTCACACATATAACTTGCCTGGTACTTATCCTGATCCTGGTAGTGCAACAGATTCTGCTAAGGTAACTTGGCTTTCAGGATGTCCTGTGCCATGCCAGAGCAGTGTGCATACCCAGCAACCGATCACCAGCCCAATATGCAGCAGCAACACAAAATGCTTGCCAACTGCCTGATATACCAATGCCCAGAAACTCAAGGTTGGCCATGCTGCAGGAGAAATCAAGGCCTGGCTCTGGGGAGTGTGAGTTCCTTTCACCACATTAGTGTTTTACTGATTTATCTTGTCACCGTGTGAAACATCTTGTCACCATGTGTCCAATTGCACAGAAATAACCTGTGGCCAGTGTGCTGCCTGAGAGGGCATTTAGCACAGCAGTTTTGTGATACTGAGACAAATCCATCGGTCCCCCAACAATGTTGAGTAGCTCACGTTCAGAAAAATGAACCAATACTGGATAAACAATAGTTGCAAAAACAATGCAGCTGATGGTAATAACAAAACTTTATTTTGTACAACAATCTGCCACCCTTATCAGCTCTTGCCATCACTGCACAATGTTTGCCACTTCTGCTGGTCTGCCACCAATATTAGCTCTTGCCATCTTTACTGGCCTTCCACTACTATTATCTTCTCCCACCATTACTGGCCTTCCACCACTGCCAGATACTACCACCTTTGCTAGCCTGCCACTATTACCATCTCCTGCCATCGCTGCTATTCTGCCACAGTTAACAGTACCTGCCACCATTATTAGCTCTTTTCATTTCTGCTGGCTGCCCAGCATTACCAACTCTTGCCAACTTTGCTGGCTTTTACCAGGACAAGCTAATGCCACATTCCCTGGCTTGCTACCCTTATCAGCTCCTACTAAATATGCTACCAATACCAACTCCTGTAACCTCTGCTAGCCTACCACCATTATCAGCTCCTGTGGCCTTTTCTGCCCTTTCCAGTACTTCAGCACTGTAAAGATACCACACATAATGTTTCTGCAGCTACAGCTGGAAAATATCTAATGTTATTTGCAGGGTAAATCCTGTGGTGAAATTTTGCAATCTGTAAATGTTCATAACGTAATGTATCTACAGCTTGTATGTATCGCTGAAATAACACACACAAAAATGTATTTCACGATAACACCTGCCTTGTATCTCCCTCTTAAATTGAAGCCCAGTCAAGCTGGTTACATACTGTGCAGTGACTTTGCAATATTTTCTGGCTATTTCAGAAATAATACACTTTAATTGTTAAACATGATACAGGATAAAACCTGCCTTGTCTCTCTCTTGTAAATTGCAACCTAATAAAACCGCTGACATAGCATCCAGCAAAAATATTTGTGGTAAAAATTTTGCTTACATGGTGTGCATTGAGTCTGGAAATTAATTCTGGCTGTTGTCCCTAAAAAAATACACTCACATTTTTTTTATTTCATGATAACTTACAATTTTCATTATAATTCTTGCCTGGTCTCTTCCTCCTAAATTATGGTCTGCTAAAGTTGTTTACAAAGGGTGCAAAATGTTTGTACACTATTTCTGGTTATTGTCTCTCAAATACTACACTATCATTTTTTTTTCACAATAAAACTTACTTAGCCTCTACCTTTTAGGCTACAGTTTAGAAAAACTGCTTGTATGGTGTGCATTGAGTCTGTACAGTATTTTTGGCTGATAGGTGGCACTGATAGGCACTGATGAGGCAGCATTGGTGGGCACTGATCAGGAGGTAGTGATGAGGCTGTAATGATAGGTGGCACTGATGGGCACTGATAGGTGGCACTGATGGGCCCTGATAGGCGGCACTGAAGAGCACTAATAGGCAGCACTGGTAGGTGGCACTGATGGGCACTGGTAGGTGGCACTGATAGGCAGCATTGATAGGTGGCACAGATGATGAGGCACTGATAGGCACTGATTGGCAGCACTGGTGGACACTAAGAGGTGGCACTGGTGGGCACTGGTAGGTGGCACTGCTTAGCAGCACTTATGGGCACTGGTGGGCACTGATGAGGCGGCAGTGACTCTCCATGTGCAGGACCGATGTCCTGTTTACATACTTACATTGGCTGACAGGGGCCAGGATTGGATTCTCATGGACTCACTGATCACAGTCAGAGCGCGCCACCCATGCACTGCAGGGGCGCACAAGCAGAGCAAGCACAGGAGGACAAACATGGAAGCCCTCTCTGCAAATTAGGCCCATGCTGTAGCTGTATTTCAGCTATAGTGTGGGTGCAAAGAGGGTATTTTTAATTTATGATAAAATACCTGTCTGATCTCAATCTCCTAAATTGTGGTCCAGAAAACCTGTTTTTATACTATTCATTGAGTCTGCACAACGTTTCTGCCTAATGTCTCTGAAATAATACACTCTGGATTGTATTTCACAATAAAATCTGTCTTGTCTCTCTCTTTCTTAAACTATGGCCTAGTAAAATTTCTTGCATACTGTGCATCGAGTTTGTATAAAATTTCTACCTACTGCCTCTAGGGGGTCACTTGCCTATGCTTGACCCCAAAGGGTCATCTGGTAAGTGAGTAGGACACCTGGTGATGGATTCCTCTATATGAATTTGTATAAGGATGCATCCTTTTTGAACACTGAGCACTGCAGTCACTTTAAACCTGTTTTGCTGCACAAGTTGCACCTGCACATTTATGAATGGACTTAAGTTGCAATATTTTCATATATATATTTATTTGCATTGCACAGGTCACTTTTATTGAATTACTTGGGGCAACCCAATTGTATTCATTTATTTGTGATTTGTGATCTTTGATATGCACAGTTAAAATTGAGTGCTGACTTTTGATGGTTCGTGTTTACTGGTTTTTGTGTTTTTGATCAGCTGCTCAACCTTTTGTTCACTATTTTTGGATATTTTTCGACATTTGTCGAATTACCTTTGTTGCGCAAATTGCACTTGCACTTTTGGACTTTAAGTTGTCTTTTATCTACTTATAGTTGCACAGTCATTCTATATCGAATTATTTGGGGCAACCCAAGCAATATCTATCTATTTATTTATGATTTGTGGTTTTGTTTTGCACAGTCAATATTGAGCGTTGTCCCACTTTTTCGTTTATATTCACTAACACTTTGTGTTTCTGACTAGCTGCTCAATTTTTGAATATAATTTCTTTGATTATCCTTGGAATAATTTTGAATATATAATTCACTGCACGAGTCCTAGGCGCGGTCACGTGAGTAACAATAGTTACCCACACCCGCCTTTTTTCCCCCTTAAACATTAATAGCCAGTTTTATTCTGTGCATTAAGGAATGTATCCTGCTTTTTATTTAAAAGAAATTAACTGTGCTGGCTGGAACTAGTCTATTCCACATTTTCACAGCTCTCACTATAAAACGGAAAATTCCTATCATACTTACCGTAATTTTCCTTTCCTGATAGTCTCCATGGCAGCCTACGTGTGGGTTAACCCCGCCTCCACTCCAAGGGTATAGGACCCCCCTCCCATAAATTTCAGCTCTCAGGTACAGCAGGTGTTCCATATCTTAGCCGAATCCAAGACGAGAGGGTGGGTACTCCGGCTGCCATGGAGACTATCAGGAAAGGAAAATTACGGTAAGTATGATAGGAATTTTCCGTTTTCCTGTCTGTCTCCATGGCAGCCTACGTGTGGGAAATAACTAGCTCACTCCACACGGGTGGGAATGCTTTAGCAAAGAAAATTTTAATTCATGCTATTTGCAGACAAAACAGTCAAACCAAAATTAACTGAGGACAGAGAAGCAGGCTCTACACAATAGTGGGTCATAAAAGTATTGACTGATGACCACGAAGCCGCTCTGCAAATCACATCTGGAGCCACGTGCCGCGAAGCCGCCCAGGAAGTAGAGATACTCCTTGTAGAGTGCGCCGACACCGCCTCCGGAGGAGCCAGCCCCTCAGCTCTATAGGCCTGTTGGATAGCTGCCACTATCCATGAAGCGATAGTCCTAGATGAAGCAGGTTTACCTCTGTTCTTTCCCCGGAACAGGACAAAGAGGTTGTCAGACTGCCTGAATGGTGCAGTTGCTTGAAGATAGGCTTTTAAGGATTCTCCTACATCCAACGGATGAGGATTGGACTCATTAGATGAACGGAAAGTAGGCAGGACAATCTCCTGATTCTGGTGAAACACTGAGGTGACTTTCGGATTTGAATTCAGCCTGGGTATCAGTACTACCCGATCCGGAAAAAAAGTCAAGAATGGTTCTTTACATCCGAGAGAACTTAATTCAGAGACCCTTTTAGCCGAGGTAATGGCTACCAGGAAGACAGTTCGGATGGTCAGGTCCTTGATAGAAGAAGAGGAATCTATGCCCGATTTGGAGAGGGCATTTAGGACAAGAGGTAGATCCCATTTCGGGAACCTAGGTCTTCTCTGAGGATTGAGCCTGAATGCTCCTTTGAAAAATTGTTGGATTAGTGGGTGTTGGGCCCACATGACCCCGGAGAAGGCCGATAAGGCCGAAACTTGAACTCTAAGAGTTGCCACTGAAAGGGGCATATCCAGACCAGCCTGAAGAAAACTTAGTATTTCTTGAATCCCAGGGACTGAGGAAGACATACCTTCAGGATATGCAGACTCCATGAATCTTGCCCAGATTCTACAGTATACTTTATTAGTACTTGGTCGTCTAGCATTCATCAAGGTGGAAATGGCTGTAGATGGGCAGCCGAGCGATTCCAACCTTTCCCTCTCAAGAACCAGACCGTCAACCGGAGAATTGCAGGACAGGGGTGCACTGATGTTCCCTGAAGAAGCAAGTCTGGTCTGAGGGGAAGAGGGACCGGGTCCCGGTAACTCAGTTGTAGGAGTAGCGGAAACCATGGCCTGTTCGGCCAGAAAGGCGCCACCATCACTATCTCCACATCTTCCGCTTGAAGTCTTTGCAGGAATTTGAGAATGATGGGTACTGGAGGAAAGGCATAAGCCCTGCTGAACTCCCACCTGTCGGTTAGTGCATCTGTCCCGTAAGCTTGAGGACACTTGCCCCTCGTGACATACTTCCCCAACTTGTGGTTGCAAGGGGAGGCGAACAGATCGACTTCGGGAGATACTCCCAACGACAGAATCCATTTGAACGACTCCACATGGAGCGACCATTCATTGTGGTTCAACTGGACCCTGGACAGAAAATCCGCTTGAACATTCTGTGAACCTGGGATGTAAACTGCCGAGATGTTTACTAGGTGAGTCTGGGCCCAGGACATGATCGGGTCTAATTCTCGTAGCAGAGAGAGACTCCGTGTCCCACCTTGTCTCTTCACATAAGACACTGCCGTGGTGTTGTCCATCCGAATCATTACAGATTTCCCCTCTAGCAGGTGTTGGAAAGATCGAAGACCCTGGTAGGCTGCTCGGAGTTCCAGTATATTGGAGACTGGAGTGTGTCTCTGAAAAGACCATCTCCCCTGTGTCATCTCTGTCAGACAATGAGCCCCCCAACCTGAGTTGCTGGCGTCTGTTGTGATTATAGTCCATGAGACTGGAACCAGAGAATGACAGTTGAGCAGATTCCTGCGTTGCAGCCACCAAAGAAGACTGTATCTCATGCTGGAGGAGATATGAATGTACTGATCTTTCTCTTCTGTGTTCCATTGTTGTAGGAACCCTTTTTGGAAGGGCCTCATATGCCAGAGAGCCCATTTGACCATTGGAGCCGTGGACACCATGGTGCCAATGATTTTGAGGCACTGAGAGGATTTCAGCCGAGGAGAGGAAAGAGCCGGAAGGATTCTCTCCCTCACTACCGGTATCTTCTCTAATGGGAGAGAGATTGAATTCTCGACGGTGTCGAATTGCGCCCCAAGATAGACTAGGCGCTGAGTAGGCTCCAGCTGACTCTTTTGTAGGTTTAGCAGCCAGCCAAACTCTTTGAGGGTCGATATGACCTGATCTCTGTGTGCCAATAACTGATCCTTTTCTTGAGACAGAAGCAGAAGATCGTCTAAGTAATGATGTAGACGTATACCTTTCAATCTTATGAAGGCTACCACTGCTAGAAGAACTTTGGTGAATACTCTGGGTGAGGTAGACAGGCCGAAGGGTAGGCAAATGAATTGCAGATGCTGATTCCGAACACAGAAGCGAAGATATTTGTGGAAGTCGGTTGCCACAGGTACATGAAAATACGCATCCTTTAAATCTATTGAGGCGAGCCAATCTCCCGGCAGTACTGCCCTTTGAATAGTTGAGAGTGTTTCCATCTTGAATTTCTCGTTCTTTATGAACTTGTTCAGGTATGTGAGATCTATAACAGGTCTCCAGGCCCCGTTCTTCTTCTGGACTAAGAAGAGGGGTGAGTAAACCCCTTGAAATTTTTCTTGTTCCGGAACCGGAGCTACCGCTCCTTGAGCCACCAAAGCGTCTACATAGGCGAGCAAGACTTCTCTTCTCTCTTCTAGACAGGGTAAATGAGTTGAGATGAATCTTGGAACTGGATCTGCCAGAAATGACCATCTGTGGCCTGTAGAGACCGTCCTGACGGTCCAAAAGTCCGTGATTGAGGCCGCCCAGACATGCTGAAAATGGAGAAGACGTGCCCCCACCTGACATGCCTGGACGGGCCCAATCTCAAAAAGATTTAGTGGAATCTTGTCCAGCAAGCGCTGGATTTTTTGATGACCTCCGAGTAGAGGATTGACCACCTCTCCAGTTTCTTCGGAAATCTCTATTAGGCTTGTAAGAGCGTGCATCTCTTGATCTCTCCGTGTATTGCCTCCTAGGTTGAGGCTTCTTCTGACCAAATAGTCGTCTGTCTTGCGGGAGGAAACCTGACTTTCCGCCAGTAGCCTTGGCAATGGCGCTGTCTAGTTTGTTTCCAAAAAGGGAAGTACCCTCAAAAGGGATCTTACACCATGCCTGTTTAGAAGCCGGATCTGCAATCCACGGGCGAAGCCACAAGGCCCTCTTTGCTGTTACTGAGGATAGCATCGATCTGGACAGAAGACGCAGAACATCAATAGATGCTTCTCCTAAAAACACTGAAGCCAGCTTGAGTTCGTGAATAGGGGAACTTTCTACGGCTTCTTCCGAGAGACTTCCAAGTTTGGATTCTATATCGGAAACCCAGACTTCCATGGCTTTAGACATTGTTGCTAATGCCATCACAGGTTTGCAGGCCGCGCCGGCCGTCACAAAGATCCTCTTTAGGTCCAGATCTATCTTCCTATCCAAAGGGTCTTTGAAAGAGACCGCGTCATCTAGTGGCAAAGTGACATGCTTTGCTAATCTTGTAACTGCCGCATCCACAAGAGGAGCAGATTCCAGACGGGCGACATCTTCAGGTTTAAAGGGATATAATTTCCCAAGTTTGGAGGATAAGGAAGACTTACTATCCCCTTTACTCCATTCTTCAGTAATCACCTCTTGTAATTCAGAGAGGGAAGGGAAGTTGATACGCTCCTTACCAAGGTGCTTGAAGAACTTCCGCTGCTTTTTCTGAGGAGACACAGGATCCTCCCATCTGAGAGCTTCTTTAATGGCTCTGATCAGGGGTGAAACTAGGGCGAACTCAAAGCCGCCTACAGCCCCTTCTTCTTCCGAATCACTGTCAGATGACTTTGCAGAAGTAATACTCGGTTGAGAGGGGCCTTGATCTTCCTGCACTTCCCCTGGAGAACTGGATGTGGTGGGACCAAGTGGTGGGACTGTACCCCATTCTTTCAGGGACTGTTGTACTATTCTCTTCACTAGAGATTCCAATCTTTGATCCTTTTGCCCCCTCTCACCGGCTGCATGAGCAAAACATGGCTCACATAGGGACTTGTCCTCCGGGACATGCGCCCCACAACCCCAACAGGCTCTCTGGTGTGTGCGGTGACTCTGGTATCGTGTATGGTGTCTGGGGGAGGAATTGGAGCGTCTCCCTTGTTGCCTACTCCCTGATGGAGATTCACGGCGTTTAGATCTGGAGGATGAACTCCCACGAGGTCTGACAGGGTCTCTTTCTTGTGGTAAATCAGGCCTGGGAGAGCTGATGGAAAAAAGAGAAAATCGGGGAGACACTGGATTTAGCCATGACCTAGGGACCAGCAAGCCCTCCCCACCCCCCCCTCTGAAAAATGCCAGCACCCACCTGTTGTGAGAGGGCTGGCCACAGGAGGGCGGTGACGCAGGATCCATACTTCAGGCCAAACAACCAGACTGATAAAGAAAGGTAATACATATCAGACACCATGTCAGTGATACATTGTGAGGTGACAACCCTCCGCCCCCCCCCCCTCTGCAGTCAAGTCTCCATTGCACATACCTGTAGCAAGGAATCCAGAGACACTGGGAAGCTGCCGCAACGCCCACAGTACATTCCCAAAGTACAGGGGAATCGTCAGCTGTTTAAATCTCCCGCCGGAATGACGTCAGCGGTGATGCGGCCGCGATCGCTAATGCGCATGTGCGAACCAAGCCTCGACTTCGCTCGCGGCGCACTGCGCATGCGCGGGACCACGAAGCGTCTACCGATTGGACGCTAGAAGCAGAGGAGGAAGAGGAAGGGTTTGTTGGAACGCAGGAAGGGTTTGCTGGAACGCAGGAAGCGTTCCAGCGCCATTGGGCCAAACAAACAAATTGTACAGTGATAGAAAAAGAGACAAACAAAGTGTACATAAATAACAAATACCGCTGCCATGAAGGGAAGCAATGCGAATCTTCAGACCCATGTCAGAGAATGCCAATCAAGCTTCAGTCAACCGCAGAGAGCAGGGGATTTTAAATGTCACTCACCCGCCCGTGGCTGGGCTCTGGACATGCAGACACCATCCAAAGTATCCTAAGGTAAGCTGGACGTAGTAAGACATCAGAAGTGTAGGTCCTTGGAGGAGGACAAAAAATGAACACCTGCTGTACCTGAGAGCTGAAATTTATGGGAGGGGGGTCCTATACCCTTGGAGTGGAGGCGGGGTTAACCCACACGTAGGCTGCCATGGAGACAGACAGGAAAGAAGCCTTTCTGTATGTCTGTATGAAGAGTAGTGATGAAGAGTAGTTGTGAACTTTAAAGAAGTTTGAATGCTGAACCCAAACCCCACTGAAATCCATTGGATCCAAATCTGTCAAATTAAAGATTTTATTTTTATTTTTTGCTTGTGTTTGCATATGTTATTTACATGAGCCATCTGGGCTCACTGTTTTCTTTTTGTTTTTAATTCCTACCTGTTTTTTTTTTTTTGTGCATTCTAAAAACCGTATATAAAGAAAATTGTTAAAACAATTTTTAAAAATTGCCCATTACCTAGGCTAACAAGCAAGTGGGTGTCCAAAAAGTAGCACAGGGGTTGGGCATTGATGCTAACAATGGAAAATAGAGTTTTAAATTGCCAGGAAAACACATTTCCCTCCTGCCTCTTTTTTTTTTTTTAAAGCAAACAATGGCACACAGACTCCAAAGGGTCTATTAGGTTTTGTATGCATTGTGGGGGACCTTTGGAGAAGTTCAGTATGTGTGATATTTTTTTAAGAAAAAGAATCCGGTAATTAAATTGTATTTGCCAGCAATTTAAAATTTTTTCTTGTAAATGCCACTTTTGCTGTTGAACATTCTAGAGTAGGAATGAAAAACGATTGCCTAGAGTCCCTTTCAAAAATTAGACCCTTTGAGACTGTATGGATTTTAAGGTGGTACCTCATGCAAAAAAAGAAAATTGTGAGGCCCCACAAGAAATCCATACCAGTCACAAAGGATCTGATATAAAATTTAAGATGGGCTCTCTGAAAAAAAACAAAAAACGCATTAGGTCCCCCAAGGAATCCATATCAGACCCTTAATCTGAGCATGCAGCCTGGCTGACAAGGAAAGGGGTGAAGAGTGTGCACCCCCAAAAACCACACCCTCAACACATGCCCTCAACATGGGAGGGTGCCTTTCGGGGGGGCTCCCTGGCCCCCCTACGTGAGTAATTATATTACCCTTACTCATTAAAAAAAAAAAAATGCTTGTTGCCCATTGACTTGCCAAATAAAAAACGATGGCCTGAAGCATACATTTGATGAAGCTGTCATCAGCATATAAGGGAAGGGGTGGGGATAGTGGTGATATCATTGACCAAAAATGGCCATCTTATCTGTTCTCCCCTCTAAAGCAACCTTTTTAAAGCCCAAGATAGTGCAGCCCCTTTCATTTTGCATGATGATGCATTGTTCATTACTTTCTGTGTTACAAGAAAACATATCCTCCAGATGTGATCAAACAATAAGGTTTAATCACAAAGTTGGATTTTTCTTTTTGCCTAATTTTTTCTATGTAGCATAAAATGTTAGCCACGGAAAACTGATATTTCAGTTTTTAATAGATGCTTGAGCATTAAACCACTTGACAATTTATTATTACTTATTTATCTCTTGAGGCTGTATTGGTGAGACATCTAAGCGGGTGCTGGAACATACGAGGGCGTAGGGAAGGGAAAACTACCAGGTAGACAGAAAGAGAGCTGGAAATTTTGGCAGGGAAATCTCACCATTAAAAAAAAAAAAAAAAAAACACAGGTTGACTTTCTCAGTTTGACGAAGTACTGCCTATATTGCATTTAACCTCTTCACATTATTTAGAAGACATATTTACATTTCATATTTTTTTACTTTCCATTTTCTTCAAAATTTTTAACCAATTCAATTAGAGACAATAAATAAATAAACAACTGCCATGAAAAGTACAACATAAAAATATTGTATTTGTTGCTCTGACAATTTTTAATTATCCCAAGCCACCCTATGGGATGTTATCGGTAATCAACCCTTCAGTCTTAATAAACCAGGAGTGAAATTAACAGTTATGCATCAATTACAACATTTTGATTAATTTCTCAATAAGAAAAACAAATAAAGGGATTAAATAGGCAAAACAAAACATGTCAAGAGATAAAGAAGTCAAACTAAGCCAATTATAGTATAGATAAAACACAATTTTTCTCTTGTGATAATCTTAAGTACACAAAGACATTGAAAGCAATATGGCTATCACACTAAGTTCTGTTTATATTAATGTCATTTCTATTATCTAAAATATATATCTCAAACAGCAGGATACTCAGAAATCTAATTTCACATTGGTTTTTATTATTTTAGACAAGGACATAATGATACCTCATTCTATAGCCCAAGTATGCGCATGAACAAACCATAAATGTTTTATTCTGTATTATGGCAAAAGAAAAAAGGTTTAGGGACCCTTCACACTACCGCATTACCATACATTACTGTGAGCTTCGTTAAGGCAGTCTATTAATTTTTATTTTTTTTTGTTTCATGCATTTTATTTAATAGAATAAAATGTATAAAAGGCATTTGTAGACAGAATACAATTTGAGTGTGAAAACAAAATGTACACAAAGTCTGTCAGGAATGTGCTGGCAATAGCAGAACTGAAGTTCTGAGGCACATGCAAATGTGCATGACTGTGCCTGCTAATGCCCATCTTACTGCACTAAGGTGAACGCATATGCGCATGCGCGCACGGCTGTGAACGCGCACAGGTGTGACCATGCACGCGTATTAGCCATTGACACTGGCGCCAATTGCCCTATATTCCTTGCCAGCCATCTATGCCTGTATCTGACCGCCTGTTACCGCCTCAGCTTCTTTGACCACTGATCCTGTGTCCCTTCCTTTCTGCATGCACCTGCCTGTCTCTTGCTGGAGCATCCTCTACCATGGGCCATTAGTCTTCCTTCACCAGCTATAAGCAATCACCTATTGATGCCTGCTGCCACAAGCCCAGGGTCTGCTGTTCCTGTCAACACCTGCTGTTCCACCTATCCGGTCCAACATGGTGGCACACCAACTACAAAGAAAACTGCACAGGCACCTATACCTCACCGCATTCTCGTGACCACTATCTCCACATCAGTGGTCTCCGAGCCAGGGCTGTACGAGAGGCCTTCCCTCTGCGCATCAGGCTCAGCTGCAAGGTACATAACAATGTCAGCATACCACAAATTTAATCTAGATGTAAAAAAACAAGAAAAAAATTGGTGACAGAAACATCTCAATTTGTTAATCAAGGAACAGATAACATACCAAAATGACAGATCAATTACATGTTGGTTTTAAAAAACAGTAATGGCTACAATTACAAAGGTAGGACTTAGGCAAGGGTGAATAGACCTAATTTAGGTGTATAGGAGGAAAGATAAGAAAGGAGAAAAAAAGAAGGGATTAATCCCCCCCCCCCTCACCCTCTCGTATGGAAATTATTAATCATATTTCTGTTCTTTTAGCATAAAATATATTGTCCGAAAGTATAACGAGTAGAAGGGACCAAAATGGCTATATAGTGTCATTTCTAGTAGTTGTTGGTGTTAGTAAAGACACCTTATCTGTTTTCTAAATATATTAATGTTGTGGTCGGTAAATTAAACGTACACCCTAGTTTAGAAAGTCGGTGTGGTGTGCCTGAACCGACGTTAGGGGGGTAGCCTGTAAATAAAGAGGGCACCCCGAAGGTAAGAGGTTAAGAAAAAGGGTGAAGGTGGGTGGGGTGACGAGCCGAGCAGCAGCAGGCCGGTATAGGGGAGGGGCGGTGCTATAAAGCCCGCTAGCTCCTCCCACAAATACCGTCCTGCGGCCGAACACTTGTGGTCTGTAAATTAAACGTACACCCTAGTTTAGAAAGTCGGTGTGGTGTGCCTGAACAGACGTTAGGGGGGTAGCCTGTAAATAAAGAGGGCAAAAGAGGAAGCGAACAACACACTTTATTCATTACAACTTCAAGTCACAAGCCTACAAAAAGCTAGTCTTAACTCCTTCTCTGGGTGAGGAATATAAACCTGGAAAGCGTCAGACTCCCACCGACCAAGCCTTTTGATGATGTGGCCTGGCGTGTTGTTCCCGGAGGCAGCTGATGCCGCGCCTATCCGGAAGGAGTGGCCAGAATGTGCCGCAGGGTCCCAACCCAGTCTGATGCATAGAGTTCGGATATAGAATATGAATTTGGACGTGGTGAGGGGAACGTCCAGCAGCGTAAAAAGCGGAGCGTGGCTGGGAGAGCTCAGGGTCTGAGCCACAAAATTGTCCAGCACTTTGACTGGACACCAATGATTACCCGATGGGTAAAAAGGGATGGTAACGGGGTGGCCCACCTGCCTGGTCTTGGAGAACCGGAGTGACAAAACATAGTGATCCCCCCATTTGACCAGATCTAGTTTGAGGAGACATGAGCGACCCTCCGCTAAGGAAGCTACCATAAACTCCCCGGGCCTGAGAAAGCCATAGAAGGCCAGATACATGGCGGTTTTTACCACTGAATTTGTGAATGGCTCAAAAGGGGCCGTGTCCAGCAAGTCGGAGAGAGCCCGGAATTTCTCCCCATCTATAGGCAACCGCCTGACCGAGATATGGTGATCCACTTTACCAATACCCTTCAGGAGGTTCTTTAATGGATATGCCCTGAGAAAAGGTGATGAGTTTGGCTGGTGCGTCAGGACATGGTGTTGAACACCAGACAGGTACAGCTTGATGGTACTGAAGGATAATTTAAGCTGGAGGTGGCAAAAGGCAGCGAAGGCGACCATTGTCTGAACTGAGTGGTCGTCCAACCCAAATTCCACTGAAAACCTTCGGAAGACGGACATGGCTCGGTCATAGGCCTTCCTGGTGTTAGATGACAGAGCCATCCGGGCCAACTCCCGCCCATGCGCCACGATCCGGGCTAGTCCAGGACTAGTTCCTCGAATTCCGGGGTCCGCGTGGGGCATCTGTCGGCCGTCGGGTGGAGGTTGAAGAATACCTGCAATTTAGACCGGGAAAGAGCGTCAGCGGCTGAGTTGGAGTGACCCGGGATATGCTCACAATAAAGAAAAAACTGGAAGGTGGCTGCTACCAAGGTCAGCCTGCGAAACAGCCTCATGATGGTCAGGGATGACGACTGGCCTTTGTTAATAATGTCACAGGCAGCCTTGTTGTCACTAAAACACTTGACTGCCATCCCTGACCAGCACCTACCCCAAGTGACAGCTGCAGCCACTATAGGATATAACTCAAACAAAGCTGAGGTCTCCTGGAAAGCAGGTAAGGCAAGTGACTCAGCCGGCCAACTATCCCTGAACCACGAGTCCCCAAAGATGGCTGCGAACCCGGCATTGGCGGCCGCATCCGTCCAAAACACGGGGGACTGGGAAGAGATGGGCGGGATGAACATGGAGATGCCGTTCCAGCTTTCCAGGAACTCAACCCTCATCGCCAGGTCCGCCCTGGCAGGGGGATCCAAGTGGGAGATGACGCCCTCCGGAAGACCTGGCAACAACCGCAGCAACCGGGAGATGAAGGACCTGCCCTGGGGGATGATGCGCATGGCAAAGTTCAATGACCCGATCAAGGACTGCAACTCTTTCCTCGAAAAAGACCCTAGTTCCAAGAACCTGCCTACCACCTCACGAATGCGTCTAAGTTTGTCCTCGGGGGGGGGGCGTGGCTGACTTCCGGGATGTGAGGAGCGTTTTCTCCTAGCTCCGCTGCCGACAGATAATCCTGAACCTAATCCTGTGTCATCCGGGGGTTATATCGCTTGCTACTTACCTTTTCCGAATCCCTGACGGTTCCTCTATCCGCCTGACATGGTGAAGTACGGCAGAGACAGACCGATGTCCCCCGCAGACCGCGATCCGGGTCCCTCGGTGCAGGCCCAAGATGGCGCCCGATCCTCACACACGAGCGGGACGCTCGCTGCAGCCACTCAAGCATCCTGGCTGGGAGACAGTCCGGAATGGCCGGAGCTTTCACCGGGTCCCCAGCGGGGAACGGAGCCTGCGGATCCAAGCTCTCCTCAGGTATCTGAACCCTCCCTGTCCCAAATAATGGACGCTATTAAGACCTGCCAGACCTCTCTCACGTCCCAGATTGACGCTCTCAGGGTGGACTTCTCCCTCCTTAAGGATGATGTCCAGAAGATTAGGCAAAGGGTCACCACTGCTGAACAGCGCATAAGCTCGGTGGAGGATGATGTTTTCCCTCTTCCTGCAGCCATTAGGGACACACAGGCGGAGCAGAAGGCTCAGGCGGCCAAGCATGGAGGATGGCCTGAGACGTAATAATCTTCGCTTCCTGGGCTTCCCTGAAGGGGCTGAGGGCAGGAATCCTGAGGCTTTTGTGGAAACATGGATGAAACAGGCGTTGGGCCCGGATACTTTCTCATCGCTTTTTGCTATAGAAAGGGCTCATAGGGTCCCCTTTAAGGCCCCGGCCCCAGGAGCCAGGCCTAGACCCTTACTGGCGAGGATCCTTCATTATAGAGACAGGGATGCGGCTTTGCGAAAGGCCAGAGAGTTGCAGGAGCTCCGCTTTAACAATGCGGTCATTACCATCTTCCTGGATTTCTCAGCGAGTACGCAGAAGCAGAGAGCAGCATTTGTCCATATCAAGAAGCGTTTAAGGGAAAGACAACTACCGTACAGTATGTTATATCCTGCTAAATTGCGTGTGGTGTGTGGGGGCAAGACACAATTCTTTGTGGATCATGCGGAGGCTAACCAATGGCTGGATTCCTTGGGCAGAGCGTGAGAATATAGGAGGGTGGGGGCCTGCCCCCCTTCCCCCGGTTTGTGGTACTGTCTTCGTGTTGGGGATGCTGTTTGTGCCGTGGATTACTCTTGAGGCCTCAGGGATGGGTGCTCCTGAACATGTACCCCGGCTGGTAACTATACTGAAGCTTGACTATATGGTGGCACACTAGGAATTCTTCTTATGACCGGATCTCCACCTAATCTGTTTGCTTGGTTTGGTTTGGGGTTCAGGCTCGGGCAAGTTGGGGCATCGAGCAGGGTGGGGGGTTGGGGGTTTTTCTTTTTTGTTTTGCTGTTTTTGTTCGGGACTGATTTTCACCCTTCACAGGTACTTCTTATGTTCATTATTTCTTGGGCACAAATACTTTCCGCGGTGGATGCTGTGCTGCCCCCTGCTGGCCAATCACTGGGAGGACCCCCTGGAGTGGGTCCGTTTTTTCTTATGCCATGGCGGTAGACAGTCTGAACATACTCTCCTGGAATGTCAAGGGGCTTAATGACAAAGTAAAGAGGGCCCTGGTATTTAATTATGTGCAAAAATATACCCCCCACGTCATATTCTTACAGGAAACGCACTTAACCGGATCCAAGGTTCTGGCCCTTAAGAGGGTATTTGTGGCACATGGATTTCACTCTATGTTTTCTACGCATGCCCGAGGGGTATCCATACTAGTGGCTCGTTCACTTAAGTGCCTGGTGAAACATGTTGTTACTGACGTCTATGGGCGATATGTCATTGTTTTACTGCAAATTGATAATGTGGTGTATACTTTCTTATCTATTTATGTCCCACCCCCATTCACTCTGGCCTTCTGGGACAAGGTGATGGCTCAACTATTGCAGGTGGCTGAGGGACCCTTATTGATAGCGGGATATTTTAATGCGGTGATGTCCCCTGCTGTTGATAGGTACCCGGGTGAGGTAGCGGCTTCCTCCTCTCTGGCGGCCTCGGTCAGTAAATACCAGCTGGTGGACTGCTGGAGATGGAGGAACCCGAATGGTAGGGAGTACTCTTGCTATTCGGCATCATACAAGACCCTCTCCAGGCTGGACCTTTGTTTGGTCTCTCATGACCTGCTCCCGAGACTGCTGTCCATCTCCTACTTGCCCAGGGCCGTGTCGGACCATTCTCCTATGCTGATTAGGCTTGGCCTCTCCTCCTCAATTGGTTATAAACTGTGGCGCCTGAGCCCCCTGTGGCTCAATGAGGAGATTTTTTCTACTATCACTGCAAAGGAGATGGCTCACTTCTGGCTGGTCAACCGGGATACGGCTTCTGGGGCCATGGTATGGGATGCCTTTAAGGCTACCATGCGGGGCTCGGTGGCTGGAGTGATTAAGCAGCTGCGGGAGGACAGAGCCTGGCGGGTGGAATCTCTCCAATCGGAGGCGACTAAGGCTGAAATGGAATACATTAAAAACCCCTCCTCGGATAATTACTCCTTGTGGAGGGACAGTGCCCGGCAACTAGATCTGGTTTTAGTGGAAAAGACCCAGAAAAAATTACTGTACCAAAAACAACGTATGTTTGAATATGGTGACAAAAATAGTACGATTTTGGCGTACCTTTCTCGTTCTGATCATCCGGTCACGGCCATTGCTGGTGTGTATGATGATCAGAGCCGGCTATGTACGGAGGGTGCGGAAATAGCGGGTGCCTTTTTGGATTTTTTTAGATCCTTGTACTCCTCTAGGGCAGAATATACTGAGGAGGACCTGGACTGTTACTTACGGGACATCCCGATGGTGACGCTGGAGGAGGAGGATAGTGGGTCTCTTGAGGGTCCTATTACCGCTGAGGAGATTGCGGCTGCGATCTCCTCATTTGCAGCCAATAAGACGCCGGGATTGGACAGCTTCCCGATTGAGTGGTACAGAGCTTATTTGGAAACCCTGGTCCCCCGACTGTCTAGGCTTTATGCTGAGGCTTTTGAGACTGGGGTCCTCCCTCCTTCTCTCCGAGAGGCTTTGATAGTGTTGATACCTAAACCCAACAAGGACCCACAGTACTGCGAATCGTATAGGCCAATATCCCTGATTAATGTTGATGTCAAGATCCTGGCGAAGGTTTTATCCCGTAGGGTGAATGCCGTTATCTCTAAGATTATTCACTCGGATCAAACTGGATTTATTCCTGGGCGCTCTACGGCCATAAACCTTCGCCGCCTTTTTATCAACCTGCAGGCTCCACCTTCTGAAGTGGACACTAGACTGATATTATCCTTGGATGCCCATAAGGCATTTGACTCGGTGGAATGGCCCTATTTGTTCGCAGTGCTGAGTCGTTTGGGCTTTGTTCCGAAATTTGTCAGGTGGGTGAAATTGCTTTATGATTCGCCGGTGGCACGCTTGCGGGTCAATAACAGAGTAACGGAACAATTTTCAGTATGCCGGGGTACCCGGCAGGGGTGTCCTTTGTCGCCCCTGCTGTTTGCCTTGGCGCTGGAGCCACTGGCGAACCTACTGAGGAGGGATGAGAGGATTCGCGGCTGCCTTGTGGGAGACTTGGAAGAGAAAACGTCTTTATATGCTGACGATATGCTCCTTTACTTAGCTGATTCCCGGGAATCCTTGGAGGCTGCCTTGGAGGTGATAGAGTCGTTTGGGAGGTTCTCTGGGTTCAAGGTCAATTGGGATAAGTCTGTGGCGTTCCCCTTAGACCCGCAGCGGGCATCTGGACTGGTGCTTCCGCGCAGCCTCCAGGTGGTGACTAAATTTCGATACTTGGGTGTGGTCGTCCAGCAGCCGGTGAAGAGGTATGTGGATAATAATATTGCTCCGATGATACAGAGGCTGAAGCAGACCTTGGTCACCTGGAGCAAATTGCCGCTCAATCTGATGGGTAGAATTAATATCTTTAAAATGATTTTTTTACCACGCTTTCTCTACCTATTTTGGCAAGCGCCGGTGTATCTTCCCAAGCGGTTGTTTGCAAGTATCAACTCCATACTGGTATCATTTATTTGGGGAGCGAAACCGGCACGGATCTCTTTTGGCACGTTGAGACTCCCAGCTCATGCTGGGGGACTGGCGGCGCCGGATCTGCAGGCTTATTACCTGGCGGCCCAACTAACGCATCTACACGCGTGGTTCTTCCCTGACCTGCCAAATGCTGCGGTTACCACAGCCGCAGCAGTGATGGGATCCTACGAAGTGCTGTTGAACTCTCTGTACAGGAAAGGTCCCTATCCGGGGGAGGGTGCGGCTATAATTAAGTTATCATATAAGATTGTCCATATGTGTAATGATAGGGTGGGGGGTTCTTCCTTTAATGGGTCCCCTAATGCTCCTTTGTGGTTTAGCCAGGGACTACCGGAGTTATATAAGCTGGACTCCCCCAGGCGGTGGGCGGGATTTGATTTAAAATATGCTCATCAATTATTCAGGGACCGTGAGTTTAAGTCCTTTGCTGAACTAAGGGCGGAGCTGGGGGTTCCCTCGACGTGCTGGTTTCTGTACCAACAGCTTCGACACGCGGTGGCTACCCAGTTTGGGCTTCGGGGGGTTCACCTGGCTCCGGCTCGTTTGGAGAAGGAACTGCTAGATCCTGACCATTCTAAACTCATCTCCAGATACTATGGCTTGCTTCTTGGTGATGGTGGAGAGAAGATGGAGTCCCTCTGGGCAAGGTGGCAAATGGATGTACCCCAGCTGGAGCTGGTGGAATGGGATGACCTGCTTGGTGCTCAGTTCCATGGGCTGATAGCTGCGGGAGATAGAGTCGTCCAGCTAAATTATTTACATAGGGTTTACTACACTCCATGTCGTCTGTTCCCGATGGGGAGGCTCGCCTCTCCGTTGTGTTTCCGATGCCAGGTGATTAGGGGGCACTTTTTCCACATGGTTTGGTCGTGCTCGCTGATCCAGACCTTTTGGAGGGGGGTATGTACCTTTATTGCAGACAAATTGGCGCTTCCGAATATTTGCTCCCCGGACAGATGCCTGCTCGGCAATCTGGAGGAGGAGGGTATTCGACAGTCGCAGAGGACTCTACTGTGTATTCTCTTTTTTTATGCTAAGAAACTGATTGCCCTGCGCTGGAAGCAAGATGCTCCACCCACGGTGGCAGCCTGGGTGGAATTGGTCAACAATGCTCTTCCCATGTATAAGCTTACGTATTTAGCTAGAGGTTCCACAAAAAAATTTGCTAAGGTTTGGTCCCCATGGTTGGATTCGGTTCTGGGGACCAGGGAGCTTTAGGTCCTCGAGATGGGGATGTGAGGATCATTTGCACTGATGATTGTGCCGTTTTATCCTTCATTATTGGCAACCTCACTTTTTGCTATATCTTGCTGTGACTGGGGCTATGTGGGGGGCGGTGGTGTCTACCTGCGGTGTGTGATATTCTTTTTTACCTTTATTGCAGGGATGTACGTTGTGAAGGGTTATGTTTAATTCTCTTTGTTCTTCGTAATTTTTGAGAGGTTCTACAATAAAATATTAAAAAAAAAAAAAAAAAGATTCTGATGGGAGGGGGAGGTGCGGAATGGAGGGGGTCAAGGAGGATGACTTGTGTTTCTGATGCTGTACCTGATGTTACTTTTGCTTTGCAAACCAGTGCTTGTATCTGTGTAATTCTTGGGAATATTTTGTTCCCCCTTTACTGCACTCCTTGATCTGTATCGGAATGTTATCTGTGTTTTTTTGTGTTCTACCAATAAAATACCTTTAAAAAAAAAGTTTGTCCTCAGGGAGGCTGGACTGCATAGAGATGGAATCCAAGGTAATCCCCAAGAAATCTAACCTGGTGACAGGTCCGACCGTCTTGCCTGGCGGCAGAGGGACCCCTAAGGTAGAAAATAAAGCCATGGTGCTCCTCAAACTGACTGGCGTGCAGTTGCTTCGTTCGACCAACAAGAAATCGTCCAAGTAGTGCAACACCGTGGGGCACCTGGAGATGTTCAGAAGGAGCCAGCAGAGCGTCTCTGCAAAGGTATCGAAGATCCTTGGACTGCTTTTGGACCCAAATGTCAGCCTGATAGCAAAATAATATTCCTCTCTCCACTTGACACCGTGAACGTGCCATAAAGAGGGGTGAATGGGCAGCAGCTTGAAGGCGTTGGCTATGTCCGTCTTGCTGAGCCAAGCAGCCCTACCTGCCCCTAAAATTGCTTGGATGGCATTGTCCACGGTGGTATAGTGGAGAGAGAACTCGGCTGAAGGGATAAGGGAATTCAGGCTAGGGTTAGTGGAAGAATGAGGAGCCGACATGTCGATTATCAACCACTTTTTATTGGAGTATTTACTCGTAGAGATACCAATGGGGTTGGTACGCCAGGAGGAGAAGGGGGGGGGGCGGGAAGGGGCCTAACATGAACCCCTCCTGCACTTCCTTCCCGAGCAGTAGGTCCACCGACTGCGGGTCCTCCCTGGCCGACAGCAAGTTGGGACATTCCAATGACACAGTGGGTAGAGACACCAGCCCCGTGTGGAACCCTCCCGAGAACCCCTGAACCAGATACTCGACCAGGTGTGGAGACGGGTGAGCCTGAAGGTAAAACGCCAGCACCTCGATCTTGACCCCGGTTAGTCATTGTTTAGGGTTAAGCCTGGACGGACACATAGACTTGGTATGGGCCCTGAAACAGATGGAACACACATGAAGCAGCCTGCAGGCACTGAAACTACATGCCCCCCTGTTAAAATTGTTACAAACCTGGGCCTTGCCCAAGAAAACGATAGGGCGACCCAGCTTGTCCCTAAGGCCCCGCTGTTCTGACCTGCCAGCTCCCCCCCCCCAGGACCCCGGCCGGGGAGGATTCAGCCTCCATGGGACAAAGGCTGGCAGAGTGTGAAGTGGAGGAGCATGTGGCACAGGAGGGAGGCACCAAGCCTGCAAAGTGCCTACAGAACAGCTCGGTGTCCAAAAGACTCCAATCAACCCGTACATTGAATTGAGCCAAGGCCGCCGCCGCTTTGGCTGAGACTGACTTGTGGAAGTCAAAAAAGGTGAAACCCCCGTATTTGTACCCTAGATCCATGACCTTATGCAGGTAAAGGTCCAAATCCTCCCGACGATGTGGGTAGACGGAACACAACACATCCCTGTAGATTCCGAAAGCCAGGACAAACTCTGGAATGGTGAGTTTTTTATTGAGCCTGGGGTCCCTGGCCTTCATAACTACGGACAAATCTCTGTAGCTGTAAACCTTATTCTCAACCATGTCCTGGGATGCAATAAGGAGAGCCACCAGGTTTACATCCTTCCCCTCCAAGATATCCTTGCAGAGAGCTGGGGGGACCATGTGGGCCGGGGTGATGATAGGAGATACCGTAGTAGAGGGAAAGAGGGGAACTGGAGGCCTACCCTGAACACTAACAGGAGCTGGGGTCTGCACCGGCAAGGAAGGAGGAGGACCCCCCTGAGCTGGACTGGCGTCCTCCAGTTTGGACAGTCTATTGCCGATGGACTGCAGGGAAGATAGGATGGAGTCCAGGGTCCCTTGCATGGCTGACCCACAGCCCTGAGAGCTGGTGCCCAGTCCAGGATCTTCTGGATGTTCCGACATCAACCTAAATAGTTCCGCTTTCCTTGCCGTCGCTGGGAACGGGATACCCTTCTGGCGTAGGACCCCCGAGATCTTCGGGATGGTCATGTAACGTTCATGCGTTTTTGTTAGTGGATGGATTTACAGCTGCAGAATTATTACACTCAGTAGCCTTGTAGAGATTCTGTTGGACAACATATCCAACTCTCAGGACTTCATCACAGTGCACAGCCTGTTATGCAATATACATATACTCAATCAGATGTTTAATGGAGGGATAGAATATATGAGAATGTATAGATGAGAGACAGGCAATTGTATGGTGAACACTAAGAGTAGTATTAGGAGAGTTGCAGGTGATGGTAAGCAGATAGGTTCTGATGTCAAGTATAGTGCAGATGGTGAGAGGACACAGATGGAGTATACTTAGACAGAGTAACCTAGTGCAAAGATAGTTGAAGGTAGTCCCAAGAGCTAACTGTCTATGCAGATGATAGTAGATAGATAGATACAGATAGTCCTGGTAATTGCAGTAGATGACAGTAAATAGATAGATACAGATAGTCCTGGTAATTGCAGTAGATGACAGTAGGAGATTGGTTAGTAAGAATCCCCTGTGGGGTACTTATCACTTAGATAGGTTAGTAGTAACAATGTCCTTAGAGAGAGGTGATCCCGTAGCGAGATACGGATCAGCAGCGAGGTTCCGGCTTCAGTTCAGCAAGGGGAAATGTCAGCAGCTCCGACTTCACAGGAGAAGGTGCGGTGAACATGTGGTTTGAACGAGCAATGAGTGAGAGAAATAGCCGCTCACAGCGGCGCTCGGCAATGATGTCATCCGGTCTTAAAGGTGTATGCGTCTCTTGGATAACAAGATGGGACGCAATTTAGTAAGAGAGAAATAGGGAACAAGGGTACCAGAGGTACCAGAACATTACAGTACCCCCCCCCTTAAGGCCGGCTCCGGAAGGCCTCTAGAACTGTTTTTTCTGGATATTTCGAGTGGAAATTGCGAATCAGTCTAGGGGCATGTACATCGGAGGCATCCAGCCAGGTGTCATCCTGGGGCCCATAGTTCTTCCATCGTACAAGATACTGGAGTCTTCTTCTATGGAAACGGGAATCCAAAATCTCTTTTATCTCAAATTCTTCACCACCTTCCACTTGTACAGGAGGTGGAGGTGAGATAGTAGGCCTTATTCCTTGGTTAGGAACATGGGGCTTCAGTAGCGACACATGGAAGATGGGATGTATCTTGAGGTCCGTTGGTAATGTAAGATGTACTGCAGCTTTTCCAATAAGCTTCTCTATTGGGAAAGGTCCCAGAAATAGAGGTCCAAGTTTTTTACTAGGGATTTTCAATCTCAGATTTTTTGTAGAAAGCCAAACAAGATCCCCAATGGCATATTGGGGAGAGGGTTTCCTACGGAGGTCGTAGTACCTCTCTTGTTGGCTATGAGCATGGGATATGGTATTGTTGAGTAATCCCAGAGAATCCTTTATCTGGGCAAGATAATCAGATGCCACTGGATTACTTGATGGCAAGATACGTGGAGGAAGGAGTGTGGGATGAAACCCATAATTTAGGTAAAATGGACTTTGTTTAGTAGTGCTATGAGTCGCGTTGTTATAGGCGAATTCCGCTAGCGGGAGGAGATCTGCCCAATCGTCCTGTAGATACGAAGTATAGCAACGCAGATACTGTTCAATGCACTGGTTAACTCTCTCTGTCTGTCCGTTGGTCTGAGGGTGGTAGGGAGAGGTAAGTTTACGCTCTATTTGTAGTATCTGACATAGAGCTAGCCAAAACTTTGAGATGAATTGTGAACCACGGTCAGACAGCAGTGTTTTTGGAATACCATGTAACTTAAAGACATGTTTCACAAGCAATTCCGCTGTTTGTTTGCATGAAGGTAGTTTTCGGATAGGAGTGAAATGTGCCATCTTGGTCAGATGGTCCACTGACACCAAGATGGTGTTGAATCCTTTGGAAGGTGGTAGTTCCACTATGAAGTCTAAGGATACCACTTCCCACGGAACCTGGGGTATCGGTAAACTACAAAGTAACCCCGATGGTTTCGTGTTGTCAATTTTAGACCTTGCACAGATATCACAAGATGAAACGAACTTTTTTACGGTTGTCTTCATGTCTGGCCACCAAAACTGCCTAGTAAGTAGATTGAAAGTTTTAGTCATACCCATATGTCCTGCCATAGGTACATCATGCGACAATTCCAAGATCTTGGTTCGCATAGTAGGGGGTATGTATAATTTATCGTTGTAGTAGAGGAAGCCTTCTGCGTCAGTAGTTAGTTGTGGTGGAGGTGAGTCCAGTCCTATGCTGTGCAAAATCTCTTCCTTCAGGGAGCGAATGACACCGACAATACGTTCAAGTGGTATTATAGGAACTGAGGGAACCTCGGTACAATCCTTCTCGGTTAGTCGTGAAAGTGCATCCGCTTTTTTATTTTTGTCTGCGGGCATGTAAGTCACTAAAAAATTAAATCTCAGAAAGAATAACGACCACCGTACCTGTCGGTGGGAAAGAGTTCTATTAGTCTGAAGGTATTGAAGGTTTTTGTGATCAGTATATATCAGGATTGGCAATTGAGTGCCCTCGAGTAGATGTCGCCAATTCTCTAACGCCAGTTTTATGGCTAGTAACTCCTTCTCACCTACTGGGTAGTTCACCTTGGGGCTGCTTAATGATTTTGAGAAGAAAGCAACTGGGTGAAGAGGTGAGGTGTTTGTTGGTCGTTGTGAGAGAACTGCTCCTACTGCCATATTTGACGCATCTACCTCCAAGATGTATTGAAGGGATGGGTCTGGATGGCATAGTATGGGGGCAGTAGTAAAGCTTGATTTCAGCAGACAGAATGCTCCATTTGCTTCTGTTGACCAATTAAAAGGTTTCTTCGTGCTTGTGAGTTGTGTGAGAGGTTTCACAATCGCAGAGAAGTTCTTAATGAATTTCCTATAGTAGTTAGAGAATCCTAGGAACCTTTGTAATGCTTTGCGAGTGGTTGGCACCGGCCAATCCAGAATGCAGGATATTTTGCTCATGTCCATTTTGATTCCATTTTTAGATATAATATATCCTAGGAATAGTACTTCCTCTTTATGAAACAAACATTTTTTTGATTTAACGTATAAGTTATGTGCAAGTAGCCTTGACAACACAAGTCTCACATGTTTTATGTGCTCAGGTAAGGAATGAGAATAGATAAGTATATCGTCCAAATATACTACGACACAAACATCAAGCAAGTCTCTGAATATCTCATTTATAAACCGTTGGAAGGCTGCGGGAGCATTACATAGCCCAAATGGCATTAAAAGGTACTCAAACAGTCCGTATCTGGTTCTGAATGCCGTCTTCCATTCATCCCCTTTACGGATTCGAATTAAATTGTATGCCCCTTTTAGGTCCAATTTTGAAAAGAAAGAAGCTCCACGCACCTGTTCGATAAGTTCAGGAATAAGAGGTAAAGGATAACGATCCTTTATTGTAATGGCATTTAATTGTCTGAAATCAATGATAGGCCTAAGGCTAGAATCCTTATTGCGGACAAAGAAGAGTCCAGCAGCAGTGGAGGAAGTAGAAGGTCGGATGAATCCTTTTGCCAAGTTCTCATCCAGATACTCCTTAAGATGAGAGAGTTCATCCTGCGAGAGAGGATAAACATGTCCGAAAGGCAACTTGCTATTAGGGAGTAGATCGATACAACAATCATAGTCCCTATGGGGAGGTAGCATTTGAGCGTTTTTCTCAAGGAAAACCTCCGAAAAATCCTGATAACACTTGGGTATAATGTCATCCGGCACTACAGACAGTATCCTATCATATGTGGGGAGATTACAGGTCGTTTCACAATAGTGAGAAGAGAAGGCTAGCGTTCTTGTTTTCCAATCGATGATTGGTTGATGTATGTGTAACCAGGGAAGTCCCAAAATGATTGGAAAATGTGGTGAAGTTAATACATCAAAGGTGGTGGTCTCCACATGAGACTCGTCAGCAGTTACAAGGAGTGCCTGTGTCTGACTGGTGATAGGACCAGAGGATAAAGGGGTACCGTTAATAAAACTAACGGAGACAGGTTTGGGTTTAGAAACAATAGGTATTTTATTAAGGGAGACAAAACAAATGTCAATGTAGTTTCCACAAGATCCTGTGCCGATCATAGCCTTGGTGGTGATCCTAGTTTGGTCCCACTGCAATGTTAAATGAACAAAAAGATAAGGATTAGAAAAGGAAGTTGTGAGTCCCCCTAGCAAGATATTTGAACACTCACCCTCTTTCCTGCGGACAAGGGGACAGCCGCTTATCAAATGATTCGGGGATGCGCAGTACATGCAAAGATGTTCGGTTTTCCTCCTGGCACGTTCAGAAAGGGTCAGAGGTGGGCGTATCATTCCTACTTCCATAGGAGTAAGGTCAGCAGGCAACATCCGAGAAGGACTGGAAAATGGTGAGCCCATCTTCTCAGCCTTTCTTTCTCGTAGTCGTCTGTCAATATTGATACTGGTCTGTATCAGTCCCTCTAGAGTGCCAGGTAAATCCGCTCGGGCGAGCTCGTCTTTAACGGCCTCAGATAGGCCGAGTCTAAACTGCGTTCTCAAAGATGTGTCGTTCCACCCTGAATCAGGGGACCATCTTTTAAAATTTGCCACGAAATCTTCAACAGGTCTCCTTCCTTGTTTTAAGGCCCGTAATTGGGTATCAGCGGTACTCTGCTTATTGGGGTCTTCATATAAACTAGCGAGTTGTGCTAGAAATAAAGGGTAAGAATTAAGGAGTGGATCATCCTTTTCAAAGAGAGCGTCTGCCCAGGCCCGGGGTTCACCCGTTAAATAGGAGATGACGGTACAAACCTTAATTTGGTCAGTGGTGTAGTTTAGAGGTTTTAACAAAAAAAGCAATTGACATGCGTTTTTAAATTCACGAAATTTGCTCCGATCACCAGAAAACACTAGAGGAGGGTTTATCTTAGGCTCACGGGGCTGAGCAGCAGAAAGCTGTGTGAGACGGCCAACCTGCTGTCTCAAGGTCTGATTTTCGTTTTGTACCTCTGTAAGCGCAAGGATCAATGCATCTACTTGCTGTTTTAATTGTAGTACATGAGTGGGTAATTCTGCTGAATCCATATTTTTTTTAAAGGCTCGTTCAATCTGTAACGTTCATGCGTTTTTGTTAGTGGATGGATTTCAAGCTGCAGAATTATTACACTCAGTAGCCTTGTAGAGATTCTGTTGGACAACATATCCAACTCTCAGGACTTCATCACAGTGCACAGCCTGTTATGCAATATACATATACTCAATCAGATGTTTAATGGAGGGATAGAATATATGAGAATGTATAGATGAGAGACAGGCAATTGTATGGTGAACACTAAGAGTAGTATTAGGAGAGTTGCAGGTGATGGTAAGCAGATAGGTTCTGATGTCAAGTATAGTGCAGATGGTGAGAGGACACAGATGGAGTATACTTAGACAGAGTAACCTAGTGCAAAGATAGTTGAAGGTAGTCCCAAGAGCTAACTGTCTATGCAGATGATAGTAGATAGATAGATACAGATAGTCCTGGTAATTGCAGTAGATGACAGTAAATAGATAGATACAGATAGTCCTGGTAATTGCAGTAGATGACAGTAGGAGATTGGTTAGTAAGAATCCCCTGTGGAGTACTTATCACTTAGATAGGTTAGTAGTAACAATGTCCTTAGAGAGAGGTGATCCCGTAGCGAGATACGGATCAGCAGCGAGGTTCCGGCTTCAGTTCAGCAAGGGGAAATGTCAGCAGCTCCGACTTCACAGGAGAAGGTGCGGTGAACATGTGGTTTGAACGAGCAATGAGTGAGAGAAAGCCGGCGATTGAAATAGCCGCTCACATCGGCGCTCGGCAATGATGTCATCCGGTCTTAAAGGTGTATGCGTCTCTTGGATAACAAGATGGGACGCAATTTAGTAAGAGAGAAATAGGGAACAAGGGTACCAGAGGTACCAGAACATTACAGGTCCAAGATCCGTAGGAGCCCAGCGGAGATGGATTCCGAAGACCCCTGGGGGTACCAGATCTGACGGGGGTGATAGGTCTAGCTGGTGTGGAGGGGGAGGAAGATCCTTTGTCCAGGATGGCTCCTTGAGGCCCGCTGTTGAAGGAAACAAAAAATAAACGCCCAAGTCCGATTAACGACCGTAACGTATTTGGAGAACCACTGGCTGGCTAGCTAGTGCCCAGAGGCGAAAAACGTAACTACCCCGTGACAGGTGAGGCCCTGCTAGATGCCAAGCGGCCGGCGAGAGGCTCTAACTATGATTTGGGCGTGGGGCGTGGGGCGTGAGCCACTGACGTGGTGGCGGGAAGGTTGGCCTCTCGGTGACAGTAAGGAATCAAAAACGTGTGGCGGTGACAGGTGAGGCCCTAACTATAAACCCATAGAAGGGTGGAGCGAGGCACTAGCTATGGTTTGGCCCGAGGGGCGAAAAATCTCCGACGAGATTGGGAGGTTGGCCTCGCGGGACCGGCTATGAAGGGGGGAACTATAGGGCCAGCACCTGAACCCTAATCAGCCAGTGAACTCGCCCTACGAGGGGGGGGGGCCGGGGCAACACATGACAAAGAACAACACAGTTGAAGTGCAACAGCGAATAACAGTGCCTATGAGGAGGACGAACGACATGAAGTGTAGTATGTGCACAGAGGTGGTGAACCGTGACGGAGCACTGGAACCGAATGGCATCCGCTGGTGAACACAGAAGGTGTGAAACGAGCCTGAAGCGTGACCGGCAGGGGCCTAACCACTGGTCGCATGGCCCGACAAGGTGACTAAGTGTGTGTAGGCCCAATGAGACGGAAGACAGGCCTAGTAGTGCCTATGGGCGACGCCAGAGTAGCGTCTGTGACGACTAAAATAAATGCGGAGCCGTGAGGTACACAAGGAACCTGAACCTGAAGTAGTACCTGGTACCGGCATTGAAGGACATGATGTGAACCTGGAGAAAAAAGGCAAATGGTCAAAAGGCAAAAGGTCAAAAGGGGGGGGGGAGAACCAAAAAGCCGCCACCCATGACCCCCCACTAGTAGATGCATAACATGGAGCCAGGAACAGAACGCATACCCTGCAAATGCTAGTGAGACACCCCCCAAACCCCGGGCACCAACCCCCCCCCCTCTCTGACAAGCAGAGCGACCCCCCCCCATACAAGGTAACCGTGGTATAACAAGAAGCAGGCAGAGTAATGCAGGAGAACGTGTGTGATGGGGTAGCCGTGACCTTGGCAGAGGCAGGCAGTGAGTGCAGGAGAACACGTGTAACAAAAAGGTAGCCGTGGCCTTGCAGAGAGGCAGGCAGTGTGTGCATGAGAACAAATGTAATGAAGGTAGCCGTGGCCTTGCTGAGAGGCAGGCAGTGTGTGCAAGAGAACATGTGTGAAGAAGGTAGCCGTGGCCTTACAGAGAGGCAGGCAGTGTGTGCAGGAAGATTGCCCCCCCCCCCCATACCCTGCAGGTACCTGACCCCCTGCTGAACAGCAGGGAGAAGCAGCGGAGTAGAGCTCGCAGTAGCAGGATGTGCAGGCAGCGGCTGGAGGCAGAGGAGTTGGGATGGATGCAGCGGTGGATGAGCCTGGCACCGGCAAAGGAAGTGCTGGGATGCACAGTAGCGGTGGGGAACTCGGCGCCCGCAGCGGTGTTCCCTGCGTCTCAGGTCCCGACCGGAAGTCCGGTCCTCGAGCGGTATCCGGCCGACGTCAGGTGATCAACTAGAACACCTGACCAAGCCGAGTGATGAGCCGAGCAGCAGCAGGCCGGTATAGGGGAGGGGTGGTGCTATAAAGCCCGCTAGCTCCTCCCACAAATATCGGCCTGCGCCGAACACTTGTCTTAAAGTGCTAGTGCTGCCAGCTATACCATATTCATGTGAATATGGAAATTTATTCCTGCAATATACTAATACTTTTCTCTATTCTTTCCATATCGTTAAGTCTGGGGAACCATTCTTTTTTTGTTGGGGTGATTGGGGAGCGCCATTGGCAGTGTATACAGTGCCTAGCGGCATTCATCATAAGAATTGCTAGGGATTTGCAATATATTTTTTTTAGGTATGGTGGTGTGATGGAGAAGGTATTGGGTGGGTGAGTATTCAACATTTTCAGAAGTAACTGCTAGGATACTTTCATGCACGGTCTTCCAAAATGGTTGACTTTTGGAACAGTTCCACCAAATGTGTTGCATGGACCCATCGGCTTCATCACATCGCCAACATTTATTAGGAATTGTAATTAAAGTACCATCTTGTGAGTATTTTGAAACCATACTCCTCTGTTACAACATTCAGAGATCCATTTTGTGATTAAATACACATGGATTTCATTCAAGATCAGAGAGCTTTATATCAAGGTCTCGTTCCCATGCCAAACAAGAGGTGCTAGAAAATGTCGAAATTTCCCCAAAAAGTGAGGAATATATACCCAATATGAGGTGTCTCTGGGGAGTTTTCTTGATGTAGAGAGATTCCAGGAATGCAAGAGGCTTTTCCCAAAATTAACCCACATCTTGTTAGAAAGTGTTTCATCTGAATGTATGACCAAAATGAAATGGTATGAGGTGACAGGTCAGCATTAAGGATATCTATGGTCAAAATTTCTCCCCTACAAAAAAATGTAAGGCTAAAAGGTCTCTATGGAGCTTGATTTTTAAGAGAAAGATACTATTGGTACCAGGGGCAAAGTCTGCATTATCACGTATTGGAGTCAGAGGGCTAAGCCAGGGGGTAGGCTTTGAGAATTTAGCTGTTGTTCCAAAGATTTCTAGAGTGGGGCCTATCAAGGGTGGAGTTTAACCTGAGGTGAGAAATGTTGGGGGTTTATCCAAGGCAGAGTTCTTAATCAATGAGGAAAAAATTTATGCTCTAAGGTGACCCAGTCTTTACCTGTATGGTGTATGTTCCAGTCTATTATTCGGGCTAGGTGAGTAGCCCAGTAGTACTAGCGATGTAGATCGAGAAGGACAATTCCACCATTTGTTTTCGGGAGGGTGAGGCGGGAAAATTTATTTTTGGGGGGTTTTCCTCTACATATGAAAGAAGAACATGTCTGATGAAAGGAAGCAAAAAAAAAGATACAGGTCGTTGGATAGGAATGGTTTGTAAGACGTACAAAAATTGAGGGAGAATGGTCATTTTAACTAAGGAGGCTCTTACAAACCATGATATATTTAGTGAATTCCAGCATTTTAAATCCTCGTGTGTTTCCTTTAAAATTGGTAAAAAAAAATTGTAATGAAAGAGATCTGATAATGAGGTTAGGATTTGGATTCTAAGTTAGGCAAATTTATCTTTGGCCCAGTTAAAAGAGAAATGTTTTTGGCAAAGTGATACTGTCTTATATTTATTGCATTTGAATTAGAATGGTTGATTTTTAAGTTAGAAAGCATTTAGAACTGTTCTAGGTCCTGGAAAAGGTTTGATAGTGAAATGTGGGGTCATTTAAAAATAGTAGGAGGTCAGCAAACAAAGGCTTCAAGTTTGTACACCCAATTTTGAATGGTGATGCCTGTAATATCCGGATTTGTGTATAGTCTGTTTAATAAAGGTTTGAGGGTTAGGACAAATAGTAAAAGGGATAATGGGCAACCTAGTCTGGTTCCATTGTGAAGCTGGAAGGCACATGACAGGTGACCATTGACTTGTACTCTTGTATAGCGCTTGGGTGTAAGCACGCATATGAGGTAAAAGGCCAACTGAGGAAAGAATTTCATCCCTATAGTCCCAGGCCACCCCATTGAACACCTTCTCAGCATCAAGGGAAAGAAAGAAATATTGTCTTGCTTCTGAGGTGAGCCAATGGTGAAGGTTTAGGGCTTTAATCATATTAACTCGACCTTCTATTTATAGGGATAAAACCTACTTGATCTAGAGAGATCAAGGAGAGGAGTAGTGAAGAATTTTCACATCAACATTAATAAAGGAGATTGGACAACAGTTAGTGTCAAGAGAATCGTCCTTACCATCTTTTGGGATCACTGCTATGTGTGCTTCCAAAAGTTGAGGTAAAGGTTATGTATCTGATTGAAATTAGTGAAAAGCCTGTAGAAACAGGTTTTTAGGTACCTCCGCAAATGACTAGTATTGTAGTATTGTAGTATTGTAAAGGGAGTTCATCCAGACCAGGTACTTTACCCACCTTCATGTCTCTAAGAGCTTTCACAAATTCTGAGTCTGAGGGATGAGCTTCAAGTTTGTGGGCTGTGTCTATCAAAATAGGTGGGAGGCCATATCTTTGCAAAAAAATTTGAATGAGTAGGGCTCTTTTTCCAGATCCATGAAGGCATTTTGGGTTGGACCGGATGTTATAAAGTGAGTGATTATATTGTTCAATTATTGTTGAAATTAGTTGGCTATGTCCTCATTGGAAGAGTGATTTTTCCCATGCTTATCTCTCATGGACTGTGTTACTACTTTTCTTAATTTGCACTGCTTTTGCCGGAAGTTTACCACTTTTGTTCCCTTGTTTATAATACATTTTGTGACATAAGATGTATCGCGGTTTTTGTTTTTAGATTTAGTTCCTCAAGAAGGAGGGATCTCGTTTGAACTAATTCTTGATATGTTGATGAGGCCATGGTGAGTTTGTGTGAATCTTCTACAGAGTGGACGAGGGCAGTAAGGGAAGCAATCTTAGTCTGTCCTTCTTTTTTACCTTTGAAAGCAAGGAATTCCCTACGAATAACACATCAGGAATGCATGTGTTGAATCTTTGCATATCAACAGGATTTTTGGGGAGGGAAGCATTTCGTTTTAAAATTTTTGTTCTGAAAGAGGTTTCTGTGAAAAACAGTTGTATAGTTATTGGGTGATGGTCGGAGAGTAGCATGGGTTCTATAGTGGCTTTCTTTAGGAAATAAAGATCTGACTGGGATATGAAAAAGTAGCCAATTTGAGAGTATTTCTGATGTAGAGAGCAAAATTAAGTGTAATCTCCTTCTTGGGGTTTCAGAGTTCTCCATGCATCATGAAGCATGAGACCCTAAAGTTGCAACTTAATTTGTCTAAGAGCTCTGTAAGGCAGAGCTGAAGTGCCCAAAGATGTGTCCAGGAGTGGCTTGAATTGCACATTAAAGTCTCCTCCTAAAATTAAAATGCCTGATGAGAAGGAGGTTAATAAGTCTCCTATTTGGTGAAAAATAGAGACTTGTTTGGTTTTATGCCCCATACACACGTGCAGATTATCTGCAGACTTTTGTCTGCAGACTTACCTTTTCTATGTAGTGCAAGGGCCTGCCGGATTGCATACAAATTGAAAGTGTTTAGGTTTGACCTCATATTATATGGTTTTGGTAAGTCTGCAGACAAAAGTCTGCAGATAATCTGCACGTGTGTATGGGGCATTAGGTACGTAAATATTTGCGATTGTGAAGCTTTCCTTTAAGAAAATTGTATCTACCATCTTGATCGTACAGAGAGTCAATCAATTGAAAATTAGTCTGTTTAGATATTAGAATGAATATACCCTTTGTTTTGGAGTTCACTTTGTGGCATGGTAAGCAAACTGGAGTTTTTTTATCATATAGTTTAGGAATCTTGCCAGATATAAAGTGTGTTTCCTGGATGCATATGATATTGGCTTTTAGTTTGTGAAACTCTCTCAGAAACTGAGAGCTTTTCAGGGATGTTTAATCCTTTGGTGTTGACACAGACCAATTTAAAACTAAAGGGAAAATGTATGAAAAGTCTGAGTTGTCATGATGGAGCATTCATGTCTGAGGTAGTGAAAATGAAGGGTAGGTATTGTTGTGCAGAGAGTACAGCTCACTCATTAAAGGACCATCATTTATTAAATGTCTTACAGGACATTTTCATGTCCCAGTTGGTGGATTCCCCGACTATAAAGAATGCATTGCTAGATCTATTAGTTATAAATGACACAGATCTAATGGCAGATGTGGAAATACGGGACAACTTGGGATCTAGTGATCACAGGATGATCACATTCAGCATAAAAAAATTAAAAAGAAAAGGAGGCACGAAGGTAATACAAGAACACTAAATTTCAAAAGAGCCAACTTTTCTGAAGTGCTCTCACTACTACAAGATTGGGACCAAATCTTAGAAACACTGAACACTGGGGAAAAATGGGAGTACTTTAGGAACATACTAAATAGATCCATTGTATTCCAAATGACAATGAATATAGAAGAGTGAAGGTTAAACCTAGGTGGCTAGACCATAGCGTAAAAAGTCATTTTACGGAGAAAAATAAGGCCTTTAGAAAACATAAAGCAGAGGGGTCATTGTCAGCATTCCAACACTACAAGGTATACAATAAGAAGTGTAAACGGAATCAGGGTGGCTAAGATACAGCATGAGAGACACATAACGGAGGAATAATACAATGCACGTTAAATGGCAATATAATACGCAATAGGCTTGACACATCCTAATGCAGTGCATGCAAAAATATGGACACTAGATTACCTTTTCTGTCCTTTAACAAACACAGGGAAAAACAAAAAGGCAAGGATGGTGTCCATCCTTGGTTGTTAGGGAAAACAATAATAAAACCCTCCTTTACATTGGAAAGTCAATAGAAGAAAGGGAAATTACATCACACTTCCCAGATAAATACTGTGAGTTTACATATCTTTATTTCCCTTTGTAAGTTTGCTCATTAGAAAATGTAAAGGGGAAAAATTTGCTTAAAATTAAAAAAAAAATCATCATCACTGTACATTTGGCCATTGCTAAGCCACACAATTTTTGTAATTACTTTACTGAACAGATATATGTAAAATTTGCAGCTAAGGACTAAGATGGCCATAAATGAAAAATCTCTTGCCAAGAATCGTTGACCATGGTTCAACAATTGATGCCTAGTCAAAACTAGGGATATGCAGATTTGCCAGAGTTTGATTGGCTGAGGATTTGATGAATCCTGTTTGAAATTCAACGAACACGAACTTAGAGGCAAATCCCTGTCAAGTCTATAGGGTGGGTACATCCTGTAGGTAAATTCTTGCCATTTTTAGGGATAAAAGCCAAGCTATTGTTAAATAAAGATACAAAGTACTATGTACAAAGGCAAATTTTTGAAATGCTGTATAATGGGGAGAGGGTCTTTTTCATGGGACATTGGGACTAACATGGGAAAACTACATTTTTTAAAAATATAGGTTTGGGTGATGCCTTAAAGCTTTATGTGGTATTATGGAACAGTACAATTTCCACAGACAGCCTTAATGTCAGAATAGTGCATATTTGATTGGAGAATTGATTTTTTGAGGATGTTCCTGCTTTTGCTGACGTAAATCTGTCCTGCCTCTTGCCAGTACATATCAAACTCTCAGTGTAAAGATTTGAAGATTTGCCAGCTGTTTTATTAAGCAAGGCTAGGCTGAAATGTACTAGTAGAGACAGAAGGTACAGGAAATATATACAAGTGCATATCAAAAAATTAGAATATCATCAAAAAGTTAATTTATTTCAGTAATTCAATTAAAAAGAAATGCATAAATTATATAGATTCATTACATACAGAGTGAAATATTTCAAGCATTTCTTTCTTTTAATTTTAATAATTATGGCTTACAGCTCGCAAAAACCCAAAATTCAGTATCTCAGAAAAGTAGAATATTGCATAAGACCAATTAAAAAAGGATTTTTAATACAGAAATGTTGGCTTATTGAAAGGTATGTCCATGTACAGTATAGTGTGCACTCAGAATTTGGTTGAGGCTCCTTTTGCATGAATTACTGCATCAATGCGGCTTGGCATGGAGGCGATCAGCCTGTGGCAATGCTGAGGTGTTTTAGAAGCCCAGGTTGCTTTGATAGCAGCCTTCAGCTCATTATTATTATTATTATTATTATTATACAGGATTTATATACCGCCAACAGTTTGTGCAGCACTTTACAATTTGAGGAAAGACAATACAGTTACAATACAATTAAATACAGGAGGAATTAGAGGGCCCTGCTCGTTAAAGCTTACAATCTAGAATGGAGGGCCAAATGAAACAAAAGGCAATAACTGTGGGGGATGAGCTGATGGAGAAATTGGAGGTACAGTTGCTAGGTGTGGGTAGGATAGGCTTCTCAGAAGAGGAGGGTTTTCAGGGATCGTCTAAAAGCT
The DNA here is from genome assembly GCF_965119305.1 of Pelophylax lessonae. NCBI lineage: Eukaryota > Metazoa > Chordata > Amphibia > Anura > Ranidae > Pelophylax > Pelophylax lessonae. The sequence continues at coordinate 415,672,171 of NC_138768.1, forward strand.
AATAGAGCAGGAGATAGTCGGACAGATTGGGGTAAGGCGTTCCATAGGATTGGAGAGGTTCTAGAAAAGTCCCGGAGGCGAATATGGAAGGAGGTGATGAGGGAGCTATAGAGCAGATGATTTTGAGAGGAACGAAGAGAGCAATTAGGTTGGTATTCTGAGACTAGGCTACTGATGTAGCTGGGGGATAAGTTGTGGATGGCTTTGTAAGATGTTGTTAGTATTTAAATTGAATTTGTTTGGTGAGCGGAAGCCAGTGGAGGGATTGACAGAGAGGAGTAGCGGACCCTGAGCGATTGGTAAGGTGGATGAGTCTGGCAGCAGCATTCATGATGGATTCAAGGGGGGAAAGCCTATGTAGAGGTAAGCCAATAAGAAGGGAATTGCAGTAGTCGAGGCACGAGATGACCAGGGAGTGAACTAGGAGCTTTGTTGTGTCATTGGTTAGAAAGGGGCTTATTTTGGAGATGTTGCGGAAGTTGAGGCGGCAAGATATGGACAGTGATTGGGTGTGGGGCTTGAAGGAGAGTCCAGGACAACACCTAGGATCTTGGCATGCGAGAATGGGCTGATAGTTGTGCCATTGATTTTGACAGAGAGATTGGGGGAAGGGGCACATGGTGGAGGAAAAAATTATAAGTTCGGTTTTGGATAGATTGAGCTTGAGGAAGTGGTGTGACATCCAGACTGATATATCTGCTAGTAAATTAGTGATACATGAGGAGACTGAGGGAGTCAGCATAGAGATGAGACCCAGAGAGGGGTGTAGATTGAAAATAGGAGAGGTCCAAGAACAGAACCTTGGGGGACCCCAACAGAGAAAGCAAGAGGAGAGGAGGAAGCAGAATTGTAAGTAACGCTAAAGGTGCGGTTGGATAAGTAGGAAGAAAACCAGTGAAGAGAATAGTCACGGAGACCAAAGGTGTGGAGTTTTTTGAGGAGGAGGGGGTGATCAACCGTATCAAAGGCAGCAGAAAGGTCCAGGAGTAGGAGTAGGAGTAGAGAATAGTGTCCATCGGTATTGGCCATTAGTAGATCGTTTGTTAGTTTTAGGAGAGCAGTTTCTGTGGAGTGTTGGGGCTGAAATCCAGACTGAAGGGGATCAAGAAGGCTATTCTCGGCAATGAGGTTGCTCAGTCGGTTGTAGACCAGACGTTCAAGGAGTTTGGATAAAAAGGGGAGCAAGGAAATAGGGCGTAGGTTGTTAAGATTGGTTGGGTCCAGTGAGGGCTTTTTAAGTATGGAGCTGACTAGTGCATGTTTTAGAGAGTTGGGTAAAATGCCAGAAGAGAGGGAGAGATTGAAGATGTGGGTTAGAGAGTGTAGAATAGAGCCAGAGGGTGAACGTAGCATTTGCAAGGGAACAGGATCCAGAGGGCAGGTGGTTAAGTGGGCGTTAGCAAGTAGTTTAGCAACCTCGTCTATAGTGGTGAGGTTGAATAAGGGATGTAGTGATTGTACCTGTGGGCATGAAGTGTAAAGCATGGAAAGTATCTGAACAGCAGAGATCTCCTCACAAATTGTATCAGTCTTCTGTTTGAAGTGATTGGCGATCTCCTGGGCAGTGAGTGAGTTAGTGGGTGGAGGCAGTGAAGGACGAAGTAGAGAATTGAAGGTAGCGAAGAGTTGCCGGGGACGGGATGATAAATTGTTAATGAGAGTGAAAAAATAGGTCTGCTTGGCAGTGTGAAGACTGGAAATGTATTTTTGGAGGGCAGATTTATATTGGTTTAAATCTTTCTGGTCTTACACCAATGGCACTCAAGAGCACAACTATACTTTTTCAGATTTCTAGTGTTATCTGTCTGCCAAGGTTGAAGGGGTCGAGGCATGACCCGATGTGTAGTGAGGGGGGACAGTGGGTCCAGGGTGGCTAAAAGTGAAGCGTTGTAGACAGAAGTGGCTAGGTTGGTGCAGGACAGGAGTGCGATTTTGTCATAGATGGCGTAGGTTTCTATGGGTAACTGTAAGGCAGTTGGGGGGAGAGGGGGTGGAGGAGAGGGAGAGAGTGAAACTAATAAGGTAGTGATCAGAGAGAGGGAAAGGATAGTTTGAGAGGTTGTACAGAGTGCATAGGTGGGAGAAAACAAGGTCAAGGATATTGCCTTCAGAGGGAGTAGAAGCATGTATGCATTGCTTCAGGTCAAAAGAGGAAGTTAGACTGAGAAGTTTGGAAGTGGCAGGAGTGTTGGTAATAATAGGGATGTTGAAGTCACTGAAAATGATTGTGGGGATTTCAGAAGAGAGAAAGTAGGGTAGCCAAGCAGAGAAGTAGTCAAGAAAGGTTGAAACAGGTCCGGGGGGGGAGGGGGGGGCAGTAGATCACAGCTATCCTCAGAGAATCAGGAGAGAAAAGACGAATGCAATTTGTCTCAAATGAGGAGAGTGACAGAAACGGAGGTGGGTGAAGTACCTGAAAGGTGCTATGTGGGGCTAGAAGGATCCTGACACCCCCTACCCTGCCTCCACTGGGTCTGGGGGAGTGAGTTCAGAGAAGACCACCTTGGGATAGGGCAGCAGAAGACGCAGTGTCAGATTCATGAAGCCAGGTTTCAGTAATGGCGAGTAGATTAAATGAGTTAGCGATTAAAAGGTCATGGAGAGAGTTTATTACAGACAGAGCAGGCATTCCAAAGAGCACAAGAGAAAGAAAGGTCCAGTCTTGGGAAGAAGAGAGATGGGAACTAAATTGTGCTGATTGTGGCTGCAGCCAGATGCTGCAGGGTAATGGGTGTGTTGAGCACAGGTAGATGATAGAGGCCCAGGGTTTGGGGATATATCTCCAGAGGTTAGGAGAAGCAAAAAGGTGAGGGAGGTAATATGAGAGTGTGATTTACATGAAGGGACATGCCCCAGTGTCCTGGAGATTTTGTGTGCGTGTGGATTCAGAAATAGCAGAAGATGGTGAGTGCAGTAATAAGGAGAGGACAGAAGTGAGGGTGATATATATAAGCTGTGAGATGGAGAGGAGGGGTGAAGGAGAGAGAGTTTAAGTATAGAGGATATGGCTGTCAGAAGGAGTGGTAGAGAGTGCATGTTACAAGGAGAAAGAGCTAAAGGGGTAAACAAGGTCACCTGTAGTCTCTGTGGTGTTTATCTCAGCCTTTCCTGTGTTCATTTACTTTGTGCATTCGCTGAAGTGCAGAGTCAGAAGTGCTCCCACTTATAGAAAGAGCCCCAACAAAAAACGTGCCCCCCCTTTGCAAACGTGCCTTCCCCAAGTGATGCTTACTTATATACTGTTAGAGGTGGGGGTGGGTGCTTTCCAATTAACTAATTGGGAATTAATAAAGTATGACTGGCTAAACAGAGAAACATTTTCACTTCCTGAAACAGATTTACAAAAGGACAGCTAAGAGATAAGAACAGGCTATAAATTAAAGGTAAGACATAGGGAGAGAATAAAGCATTGCAATGAGAACAGTCTACAGATGGTTAAGCAAAATAAACATACACAGTTAAAGACAGAACATAAGGAGAGCGGTTTTCAGTATCACAGGTTTGGGTGGAGTTGCAGCAGTATGAACATACAACAGTTAAAGACAGAACATAAGGAGAGCAGTTTTTAGTATCACAGGTTTGGGTGGAGTTGCAGCAGTATGAACATACCTGTGGAGGGACAGAGAAGACATTTTCAGATGACACATTTAGATGATGAGTGCAGAGTCAGAAGTGCTCCCACTTATAGAAATAGTCCCACTTTGAGAAAGAACCCCAACAGCAAACCTGCCCCCTCCCCCCTTTGCAAGCTCATCTGCATTGTTGGGTCTGGTGTCTCTCATCTTCCTCTTTACTCCCTCTTGGGGTTTAGGTCAGGCAAGTTTGCTGGCCAATCAAGCACAGTGATACCAAGATCATTAAATCAGGTATTGGTACATTTAGCAGTGTGGGCAGGTGCCAAGTCCTGCTAGAAAATTAAATCAGCATCTTCATAAAGCTGGTCAGCAGAGGGAAGCATGAAGTGCTCTAGAATTTCTTGGTAGAGAGCTGCGCGGACTTTGGACTTCGGATAAAACACAGTGGACCAACACCAGCGGATGACATGGCTCCCCAAATCATCACTGACTGTGGAAACTTCACACTGGACCCAATGCAACTTGGATTCTGTGCCTCTCCACTCTTCCTCTAGACTGTGGGACCTTGATTTCTAAATGAAATGCAAAATTAGCTTTCATCTAAAAAGAGGACTTTGGACCACTGAGCAACAGTCTAGTCCTTTTTCTCCTTAGCCCAGGTAAGACGCTTCTGATTTTGACATTGTCTCTGGTTCAGGAGTGGCTTGACACAAGGAATGCGACAGTTGTAGCCCATGTCCTGGATACGTTTGTGTGTGGTGGCTCATGAAGCACTGACACCAGCCATAGTCCATTCCTTGTGCATATTCCCGAATTCTTGAATCCTTTGCTTCACAATCCTCTCAAGGCTTAGGTTATGCCTGTTGTTTGCGCACCTTTTTCTACCACACTTTTTCCTTTCACTCAACTTTCCATTAATGTGCTTGGATACAGCACTCTGAACAGCCAGCTTCTTTAGCAAAGATGTTTTGTGACTTACCCTCCTTGTGGAGGGTGTCAATGACTGTCTTCTGGACAACTGTCACGTCAGCAGTCTTTCCCATAATTGTGTAACCTACTGAACCAGACTGAGAGACCATTTAAAGGCTCAGGAAACCTTTACAGGTGTTTTGAGTAAATTAGCTGATTAGTATGTGAATTTTGGGTTTTCACTAGCTGTAAGCCTTAATCATCAAAATTAAAAGAAAGAAATACTTGAAATATATCAGTGTGTGTAATGAATCTATATAATATATGAGTTTACATTTTTTAATTGAATTACCAAAATAAATTAACTTTTTGATGATATTCTTTTTTTTTTTGAGATGCGCCTTTATTCAATAATTACAAGACTGCAGATGACATAATATATTAGTGTTAAAGTAACCTGCAGCAGGAAACTTAAAATCATAGATAGTAGGCCTAACTGGTGTAAGCCTAACTTTTATTTTACTGTAGTGATAGGGGGTGCAGGGAATGTTAGTGTTATATTGTGAGGTGGTTTAGACGTACACTGTTCTTGCATGTAGGTTTTTTTTCTTTCAATTGATACAACAGCATGCTTGCTTAAAAGGGCAGCTCCCAGGCGAGATGGGCAGCATGAAGTACTGTAAATGTTCCTTTATGAGCACTTCAGACACTTCAGAAAAGGGAACAAAGGGGTTGCTTGCCCAAAGATCTAGAAATTGGAAGTATAGCACAGTTTCCTAATTGAACATAATCTTTCCCTATGCAGTTCGGAATCTCTTTATTCTTTCAATACAAAAACTTCTCGTGTAATTTTTTTTTTTTTTTGCTCGTTTATAGTTATTCTTTTATTTGTTACAAATAAAATGATCAGGCTTTGTACTTATAGCAGCCTCTTTCAAAAAAATGATGATTTGCAAAATGCAAAACTTTTATCAATCATTTATCAATCATTTATTGAGGTGACCACTTGATATACAGTGGGTTAAAATAGTAGGGTAGAATAGTCAACACTAGTGTTTTGACATGTATGAAACTCCTATTTTAAATTTACGTAAACAACACATCCAAGCCAAAACCAAAAGAAAAAAAAACTTGTAAGCAGTCACTACAGTAATCACAGACTTCCAGAACACCCTTTTCATACTTCTGAAAGAGTTTATATTTATTTTGGCATCTGTATTCTTTGACTGAAACAAAGCCTAGAATGGTGTTCTGATCTCTCTCTGAACTTTAGCACACTGTAGGTGTTTATTTGATCCTGAAGGAAATCTGCCTTAGAAGCCAAAAATATGTTACCCGGTATGAAGAGTAAAATGCATAGATCCCAAAGTAAAAACTGCAAGAAAACCTGTTGTCTTCTTTCTCTGTTTAGCAGTAACACAACTACTAGAGTATTTCTAACCAGTCCCAGTTTTTGTTGAATTGTTGAAGATTTTACCCGGGGAAATTTATCATGCTAAAGTTCCTACTAATGTAAAATTGTTGGGTTTTCTTACAGAAGGAAAGCATGCATACAGAGAAGGTTTGATAAAAAGCTGAAGAAGAACAATAGATAAAGACGTTGTAGCCATAGGTACCACTGGAAATCTAAAAGTAATATGGGTCCTGTATTATGTTCAGTCCAACAATTTTCATTCCGTTTCAAAAGCTGGGATAGTTGTTCATACTGGAAATTATTAGTATGCTTTAAAAAAACAGACATAACAATTTCTATATACCTCTGTCCTTCTTTAAAGAATGTATTACGTTATTGTATATTTCCTTTACTAGCAAAATAATGCTCTTCCATATTTTACAGAATAGGTGAAAAGGGGACCAAAAAAAAGCAACTTTTGCATTTTAACACTGGGTGCATGATTTTTGGATCTCTTTTACTTTTCGTTTCTTTTTTAAATCTATGTTGGATGCCTTGATTTTGCTTTTACATGTTAGTTAGTTATGGTTCTTGTAGTTTTTGAATGCTAATGATAGCCCATCTATCTTATATTTTTCAAAGGACAGTTTTTCCTCTTTTTTTGTTTTATTTTACCTAAGAATTTAGCTACCTAGGTTTAATTTTTTTCTCTTTTATTTGTTTCCCAATGGAATGCACTGGTAAATACTTTAAAACACTCCGACATGTCATCAGTGTTCTTTGTTGGGAAACTTTGGTCTCATTTAGTATTATGTGGTAAGGTGGGCAAACCTTTTAAAATGATCCTTTTTGAAATGTATCATTTTTGTCATACCAACATGTCTCTCTTTCCTGTAATTAACCTCAAATGTAATTAATATGATTACTGTTACCCAAGTTTTACTTAATTTTCACATCTGCAATCAACTCTGGGTTATTTCAACTTAGTGGATTCGACAAAGATTATTTTCTATTTGGAGCTTTAACCATTTGTTATTGTTACAATTAACCATTCATTTCTCCTCAAATAAGTTCAAGAAGTGCTGGGCCTTATGTGAGTGTGCAGGTTTATTTGCACATTCAGTATCAGGAAAATGGAATTGACCTGTTTCCCTATCATTTCTATCTGTGAGAGCAGTGTATTATCTACCTCAACCCCTTCTGTTAGGGAACTTAGAGCATATACCTATCAGTAGGTTTTTTAATTATCTTGAAGCTCCAACCACAGAGATTCTGCACCATGACAAGTCTCGTTAGTGATGTCATCTTTGGCATTCACGTTCAGTTGGTTCTTAACATGCAGGCATAGCTGACTCTTTTAGCAACCCTGTCCAACTGAAACATAATGTACAATTGGATATTCACAGCCCAGTCCTGTCTAACCAGGTTTCTGATACTCCCACAAAGTCAAAATGCTCCTCAAGTAACAGAAGTTCTAGTTGTTTCATCTTGTTAGCTATATTTCTAGTATTTTTGAACATTCTTTTTAAATGTTTTGCTTACATTTAGTATGTTATTGTTGCTCCCTCTTGGTTTAAAATAAGCATCAAACGTCCCGTACTTCGATAATGAAATTTTACCGCCAGCCACCTTGATGTCCTGTGCCAACTTTGATCCTTGCTCACTGCACACTATATTCATTTGTGATCTCTCCTCCACAGATCACAGTTTAAAAACCCTCCAACCTTCATAACATTTTCTACCCCCAATAGAGATAATTGTAGTCTATCCCTACTTCACAGCCAGTAACTGACCAAAAGTTCAGACTAGTTCTCGAGGAATAACAGTGAAATATAATAAATCTTATGGATCAATGAAGTGCAAATTATTCAGTATTAAAAAAAAAGGGGAAGAAGAAAAAATCCAATTCATATATGTAAACAAAAAGTCCCAAAGTGAAGGGGTTCCAGTGTATTAAAAGTTTTTATAAATGGCAGTGTAGGCAGTTCATATATAACACCCAAACGTGAATATCCACCATCGAAGACTGGTATTGCGCTTTCCGGAACATATGGACTCAAATACCGTGATACGAGTCAGCAAAACATGTATAATCCAGAACCTGGTTACAGAAGAAATTCAAAGAGTCTAACATCACCACCTTATAACAGGATAGTTGCTCATTCATGTGTTTTGTGCATTCCAATGGACAATGGACATTTTGTGCATTCCGATGGACAGTGAAAACACAAAAAAGCCTCCACATAGTGTAAAACCGTATATATTGTATTTATTTAAAAAAAAAAAAGTATAAATAGAAAAGACAGAGCTCCTAGTGCAACACAGTTTATTGTTTCAGATAAAAAGATAACAAAAGTAACACTAAACACTCACAGAGAACAAGCATGTCTATGTAAAACTGTAGTGGCTCTTCCATATGTAGGGCTCCAGGCTGGATCCAGGGTAAGCCGATAGCCAAAGTTCTCAGTGTAACGGTATGCAGCTGTCGGCAAGCTGCACTCAAGCCACCCGCACACAGCGAGGATCCTCCGATCATCAGGAGACTCGATCCAGAAACACATCCAGCGCTACGGTTGCTATAACAATGCGTTTCAGAGGGTGTGGCCTCCTTCAGGTCTGCCCAATGTTCTCAGTGGGGCCCTTAAGTAGTGTCATTCATATGGTTATTAACCCATTCCATGTCAGAAAATAGGCTTCTCCAAGGAACATATGGCTACTACTTAATTAGCAAGGCAACTAAATGTGCAATTGTGGCGTGCATTCAAGTATCATTAACATTAACCCCTTCTATGTTATGTGCTACAAACGGTTACCTTGCTATCAAACCCATCCTCTAAATTGACTGTATTGTAACAAAACATACATTTAAAACATACAGTTAAATAAAAAGAATAGCTTTTTACAAACATCTATCTAGAAGCTATAAAAACGGGAGTAGGAACAAAATGTAAAATAAAACAGTAACCCACTTACCCAGAGCTTAGCACATAAATGATAAAATACACCACTCTTAAAGGGTATATCAATAAAATTAGCATAAAGCTAATAACAAGCTGCTGCTATCAATGCAAAAGTAATAAGAAAAGGTGTAACCAATTTGATTGGCTAGAATTAATTGATAACACTAGCAGCACTAAAAGCAATCTGTATAAAATGCAATGACAGGAAAATAGGTAATGATAATAATGTGAAGATAGAACAGCATGCACTATACGTGAGTGGTGACTAAATAGTCCAATGATAACCATCAGATGGACATAAACAACCAGCCAGCAATGTCCTTCAAAACAGTGATCAAAGATGGAATACAGTCCTCTTGTACACCAATGTGCTTGAACATCCACCCGTGCCACCACCCGTCAGACTGGACACTCACCACAAGGATGATAAATCTACGCCTGTAAAAGCAAGGTAAGTGCTCCTCCTCCTCGAATGATAACAGCTGCAGATCAACTCCCCCAGGTCCGTGTCTCCAGTTACAATGCGCTCATATTGGTAACATGTGAATAAACACAATAGCGGGGACTCATAGCGTAATTCCGTATTTTATTTAAACAAATCACACAATAAACAAATCCCCCTACCCAATGAAAATCTACTCACACATTTGCAGAGAGAATAACAGCGTTGTACAATATACACAGTATACACAATATACACAGTCCAACGCTGCACCGATCAAATGCAACCGCTCGGTACCTGAGCCGTCAGAGGACTGCAGCGTGGAGTCTGGCGTTGTCAAGGTGACCGCGTACTCAGTACATATGAAGTACATATGAAGGGAAACAAAAGCCTATAACTTTCCAACAGCCAGCTTCTTTTGTAAAATATATTTACAGTAATATAATGAATATATGTACTTTCATTAATATAATTCCTATGTTGTAGTGAAAAACACATAAAAACATATAAAAACATCTGAACTCACAGTAGGATCGCAAAAGACTGGAAGGCTACCGACCCAATGTGTTTACCTATATGACACTGGGTTGCGTCATTATAGCCACTACAGTTTAATTGAATAACAATATGTTAAGCAGTATCTCACAAAAGTGAGTACACCCCTCACATTTTTGTATATATATATATACATATATATTTTTTTTTTTTCATGTGACAACACTGAAGAAATGACACTTTGCTACAATGTAAAGTAGTGAGTCCCCTCCAAATAACTCAACACACAGCCATTAATGTCTAAACCGCTGGCAACAAAAGTGAGTACACTCCTAAATGAAAATGTCCAAATTGGGCAAAAGGGTTGTGTGTTGAGTTATTTTGAGGGGACAGCAAATTTACACTGTTATACAAGCTGTACACTCACTACTTTACATTGTAACAAAGTGTAATTTCTTCAGTGTTGTCACATGATAAGATATAATAAAATATTTACAAAAATGTGAGAGGTGTATTCACATTTGTGAGATACTGTATGTTATAATTATGATATGAGTAGATCCTAGAAGATTTCTATAGTTTCTATAGTTTCTGATACACCCTACACATCCAGCTCTTATGGTATACTACCCAACTTGAACCGTGTGCATGGTCATATGCATTGGAAATAGTTCAATATAGTCACACAAAATATGTCTCTAAGCATGTGCACGTGTGAGAGGTGTACAAGGTGTACAAGAGCACATGTCAGCAGATGCACTACTATGGTGTAGCGTGCCAAACATCACCCTACCGAAAAGTAAAAAGAAAAAAAACAAGAAAAGGAAAACAAGGAAACTGATACAACAAAAAAAATGTAAATGATTGTACTAATTTCTAAGTCTTTATTGAGCTCCCCAGGGCTCATGGAATTGAGGGTAAAGATCCAGAAAGTTTCTCTGTGACATAATTTAGAGTATCTTTCACCCTCTGGCAACTGCAAAGAGATAGTTTCATTTCTAGATAATTCTAAGCCACTAGAGCTTTTATAAGGATACTCACTAAAGTGGCACGTACACTATGTTTCAGAATACTTGCCTCTATGAGCCTCCTATGTTTATTGAACCTCTCTCGCATAGTACGGATGGTGCTACCCACATAGTAAAGACCACATGGACACCTCAAACAGTAAACAACATATTGGATGCCACATGTGATAAACTGTTTAATTTCGTCAATTTTCCCATTTTTATCCTTAAACTCTTTTTGACCATGTGTTATGAAAGCACAAGATTTACAATTGGATTTATTGCATTTATATGTGCCCTGAAAATTAAACATAGTCTGCTCTTACTCTGGACTTTGGTGCTATGTTGGTATTTTCTGTTTAATTTATTTTTAAAATAGCAGAACACTTACATCATAGCCAAAGATAAAAGGCTTGTCACAAAATCCACCAGGGAAAACGACATGTAGATTGCAATGGCCCGGATAGAATATGGACCCAATGCGTTTAGTCTGCTAAGACATCATCTGGGGTGTCCATCTACTCAGGTCATTGCGTATATATATATATATATATATATATATATATATATATATAAATATATTTAAGCATCATTAAACATAATTCATTAGTGGTGTACCTCGCTATATCTTACTTCCTGTTCTGATACCCTATCATCCCAGTGTTCATCAATGTGCATGCATCACCAAAAGTACAGAGTGAGCATAACGCAAGGTGTACAGAGTGCGCATTGATGAACACTGGGATAATGCGTGCACAGTATCTGTAATGACAAAAGAGGCCCGAAACACACACGGGGTAACTGAGGCGTGAGGCACAAGCCTTGATACCATACTGCTGTGAGTGTCAGAACAGGAAGAAAGGTATAGCGAGATACACCGCTAATTAATTATGTTTAATGATGCTTAAAACTATATGAATACGCAATGACCCGAGTATATGGACACCCCAGATGATGTCTTAGCAGACAAAACGTGTAGGGTCCATATTCTATCTAGGCCATTGCATTCTACATATCGTTTCCCTGTTAGATTTTGTGGCAAGCTTTTTATTTTTGGCTATGATGTAAGTGTTCTACTTTTTTTAATAAATACAAAATATACAGTTTTACACTATGTGGAGGCCTTTTTGTGTTTTCATGGTCCATTGAAATGCACAAAACAATTGAGTGAGCAGCTATCCTATCATGAGGTGGAGATGTGAGACTCTTCGAATTGCTTCTGTAACAAGGATCTGGATTACACATGTTTTGTTGACTAAATACCACGGTATCTGAGTCCATATGTTCCGGTATGTGCAATACCTGTCTTTGGTGTTGGATATTCATGTTTGGGTGTTAAATATTGACTGCCTACACTGCTATTTATAATACCTTCAAATACACTGGAACCCCATTCACTTTGGGACTTTTTGTTTACATAAATGAACTAATTATTTTCCTCTTCCCCTTTTTTTTTTTTGATACTGAATAATTTGCACTTTATTGATCCAAAAAAGATATGGTTCTTGAGTATTTCACTGTTATTTTTTACAATGTCATTTTAGCACTGCAATTTTTACTTTATATAATTGTTCACAATTGTTTGTCGTTTGTAGTACTGGCAGCTAAAGAATGTTTTACTTTTTCATTTAGTACGGTATTCCTTACTATATAAATGTTCCAGGAACCCCAAACCCTCCTTCTTACTGCAGCCATGTGCTGGTCCACAGAAATATGGAAAAGAAGGCATTGCCTTTTATTATTTTCTCCCTCTACTGAGAAACAGATGTTATGCTGTACCATTCTCCTCTGACCAGCAGGGGGAGTGCTAAGGTCAAGCAAGCTCATAGACTTCTATGGAGAGCACTGAGAATCCTGGGAGCTGTAGTTTAAGATGGCTACCATATAATGAGGCAAATTAATTCTAACTGAGCCCAAAAGCACTCTGCAGTAGGAGGGATGAAATCTGATTTTAATCACACTGCCCGGGAAAGTTCTTCCTCTTGGTGCCAAGAAAATTAGAGAGAGAGAGCGAAGAGCCGAGTCTGAGACAGAAAATGAGGACACCTGGGGGAATGCAGCATTGCAAGTGTCCCATTTTTTTTTTGTTCTTGTTTATGTTTATTGTAATTTGTACATTCATTCATTATGTATTATTTTCCTTTTCATTTTTATCTTTTTGTTTTATTTATTTTCTTTTCCCTGTTCATCCAGATTCCTCTGCATGATTTTCTTAGTATTAGATCATGGACTGCGCATGTCTGCACTCTCCCGCTCTCGGATCTTCTTTTTGGGAGTTCCTCCTCCTTTCTAGGGACCGCCCGGCACATGTGGCCCCGCCCTCCTTTGGGGTTGGGTCCTTCCTTTCCGGTGGTCGTACACCGGATACTGTGTCGGCGTGGCATTCTTTCCCCTGGTTTGCCCCGTTCCAAGATGGCCGCCGGACCATTTCCGGCTCCTGTGATGAGGTCACTTCCGGCCTGTCGGGCCGGATGTGTACCTCCGCCATGATGGGGACTCCATCGGAGACCAGCTAGCCCCGTTATCGGCAACACATGACCGCCTTGGCTCGGGGCGGTCTGGGGGATGTCTGCTACGGGGGGCAGGTGGGGTTTCTCTCCACCAGTGGGCGATGGCTGTAGGCGTTCACCTTGGTGGCGGCATGGCGGGATTGGTACATGGGAGCGAGAGGTGGGTCTTTCTTTCCCTTATATACCTGACTTCTCGGCTCAGGTGCTCATTCCCTACTTTCTGTGGGGAGGTACGTTTGTCGAGTTCCAAAAGCAGGTATGTTTTATTCTTGGTCTTTTGTTCTATTCATTCATGCTCATCTTGGCAATTCTTAACACACACTATACATTTTTTCCTTGTTGTCTCACCTCCTCTTTGCATCTACTTCTCCTTTCACTCTATCTCCTCCCCTCCCTTTTTTCCTTTTTTTTTTTTTTATTTATTTTAGTTTGGAGATCGTTGTTTCTTGCTCTTGAGGAGTGATTTTTCCTCCTCTTGCTTTTTAATATATTTTTTTGTTTGGCCTCTCTACATAGTCATCCCCTTGTCCTTTTTTGTGCTCGGGGGACTATTGACTGACAACTGAAGCAGGTACTTGGACTTACAAGTCCTTTACATTTATATATATATATTTTTTTTTCCTTTTCCAATCTATATATATATGTATACATATATATATTTCTTTGGACTATTTTTGAAAAATAAATTTGGATTCTTTTGAATATTTTTTTCTCCTTCTGTATAGTCTAATATACATTTTTTTTTTCCCTTTCTTCTTATTCAATTTTCTTTTTCGTTTTTCCTCTTCTTTTTCTTTTCACTCTATCTCTTTTTCTTCCCCTTTCCCCTCCTACCTGCCACCCCGCCATGTCTCCATCAGGTTCGGCTTCGGCCCTTCATTGCTCCTGCCCCTTGTGGTCCCCTGACTTGGATCAGGCTCTTTCCTTTCTTGGGGGTCCCTGAGGGGAGACCTGCAGAATATGCTACATGTGCAGACCTTCTAAGTGCAATTACCAATACTGAATGTAAGTGTACAATACATAATGGCCTTTCTACATAATTTTGATATTTAATATGTCAGTTAATGTGAATCTCTTCTCTACATTGTATGTTTAGATATATGTTCTGCGGAACTCTGGACCACCTTTCCCCCTGAGGAAGACTACTTAGTCGAAACGCGTAGGGGTCTTTGGGTCCAAGTTTCAGTTCCCCAGCACATGTGCATGGCACAAATTGAAGTTGGATCTGCTCTTTTGTTCCTTTGTCTTTAACAGGCATCTGGAGATATGTATATATGCCGTATACAATTTTGTAAATTTTATATGTGATTTATATGTGTTAATAAAGGATATATCTTTTTATTCTATCTACATCTTCTGCTTTACTTTAATATTTGACTATATGTCTATACTGTTTACATAAGAGCATCAGAAACATCCCATTCCCCCGCTTTTTCCGTGCAGGAGGCCCACCTTTGGGTTCCATCCTACAGGATATTCCTTGTAAAACAATTTCGGGATGGATGCACCCCCACTACTTATACCTTTTTACTGAGCTTTTCTTCCTGGAATGCAGCATTGCCCACATCAAAGCACCTGCACTGCTGCCACAGGGAGACTGGAGCATCCACTCACCCTCTGCTTCCCAACGTTGATCACCAGAGGCCTTCTAGGAGAGACCTAGGAGGCCCCCTCTACAGCAAGAAGTCACTTCAGAATCCTGGGGCCTGGAGAGAGGGCTAATCAGCCATTACTGATGCCAGGGACAGAGTCACTGAGAGCAGGACACCAAATGTACCCAATATTGCACTCTATGCCGCACTTATTCCAAAACTAGACTGCACATATACCAGCCCTATATCACCTTTTACCGATCCTTTACTGTATCAGAACCACATCTATCT
Source organism: Pelophylax lessonae (assembly GCF_965119305.1). Lineage (NCBI taxonomy): Eukaryota > Metazoa > Chordata > Amphibia > Anura > Ranidae > Pelophylax > Pelophylax lessonae. The sequence continues at coordinate 415,687,345 of NC_138768.1, forward strand.
CGCACCAGTAGTCATGCTGTACTTATTTTGAATACAGGTAACTGAAACTGTTGTTAAGTGCACTTATTCTTCTAAAGGGCCCCAACAATAGCCAGCAGAAGAGCATCTCAAAGGACCGCCCTCTTGTAATAATTATTCTGCAATTCCCCTGCTTCCCTCTCCTTTACCATCTTCCTTTTCTTTTGGACAGTGCATACCTAATCGGTCTAGGATTAGCATAAATGTGCCCTTGCAGTGTAGTTCCAGCACTCAGATTAAACTTTACTATTGATTACTGCTGCACTTAAGGTGCTTATGCCTAGTTCTTACTGTTAATCACTTTGTATGCTAAATTGCGTTATTACCATTGTTAATCTATTTTATGCTTGCCTAGTTACCAACCATATTGGGTGACAATATAATAAGTTTACCTTTACTACCTGGTTAGCACTACTACTAGGGACTAAGTGTTGTTTTCCATGATTTCTTGTGATATTGTATGTTTGTACACTCAACCTGGTGTGTAAAGGGGCTATGGTTTCTTGGAAAAAGGTTGAGGCAAAGAACAGAGTACCCATAACACTAGCTCCTCAGCAACTTGTTCAATTTGTCTAGCTCCTGTTGCCTCTCTGGTGTGACTCATGACACAATCAGTATTTCTTAAGATACTCATCATTCAACTACTTATTCCTAGCAGGTATAAACTTTAAAACAAGCCCTCTCTTACTTACCTCTGTAGCTGCAGATTTTGTGAAAATGTTTTTTTTTTTCAAAAATGGCAGCTCATCTCACTCTGCTCCCTATAACAGCGATAACCAGGCAGTGTTCCATCCTCCTAATCTTAACAAAGAGAAGTTGTTTTGAGTTGTTGAGAAATAGACTACAACCTGAATTTACAATGTAGGTGTCTTTGCTGTCAAATTTGTGAATGCATTACTCAAAAGTGCTTTTAGCTATAAATGTCAGTGATAGCTTTTTTTTTTTTTAAAGACTTTGTAAACATGTCAATGCCTAAAGCCTTGGCGCATTTTTACTTTAAGAACAGAATAACTGAATTTTATGGCCAACTCGTTCTATGGAATTGCAAGTCAAAGTAACTGCAGTGTTGCTTTGCAATAATCCTGATCAAGTCATTTTCTAAAATAACTTTCTTTGCTATCAAACAGAATAAAAATATTAGAGGGAGACAAACTTTTCAGTTTGTAAACATAAATAGCGAAAAAACCCAATCAGGAATTCAAGAACACAGCTTACTCAGATGAAAAATATTTACATTTTAATATGGGAAATACAAAACAGGATACTATAATAACACATTCTGGAGTAAATCTTGCTTTTTCTTAAAAAGCATCAAATAAACACAAATACAGTATTTGCAAACAGAAAACATACATTTGTGCACAACCACATACATGACTTCTATTTCAGACCAACTGTTATGCAATTTTCAAATATATTGAAGCTCTGGAACCACTTTACAGGTTCTGAAATAATATACTGAAATATTTAAAGCAAAAAAGAAATAAAGTTTACAGCTTTTTGGCTGCTGTTCGGTACCTGTGCCCTTGTGTGAACCTCCCCAAGGAGAACAGTGTAATGCTGTTCCAAATCTCTCCTTTGCCTCTGCCAGGCCCTTTCCTGTGCTTTCATCTACTGGGCCAGCTTGCTGAGTGAGTCTTCATGGTTCTGCTGCTGAACCCTCGTCATACCGACCTTGCTGCAAATATATTATTGATGGGTCACATACAGAAAGCCGTGGCTACATGAAAAATAAAGAGACTTCTTGTCCCCAATTGGAAAGAATTTCCAGGTACATGCATAGAGAGATCATTTAGCACATTATTTCGGGCTAAATGTGAAAAAAGAAAAAAAAAAGAAAATAGAAAATGAACAAGCAAAAGGTTATGTATATACAGTACAACAGCATGACCATATCTACTTCTAGTGGCCAAGCTAAAAAAAAAAAGTAATTAAAGATTGGTTTTTTTATTAACAACTGTCTGTTCATTTATAATTTTCCACCAAACCTTACTGTTAAAATGACATATTAAATTGTTCTCAGTCACTCGGTTGATGCTATAAGGCATGTCATCTGCTGATGGCTGCTTTTCTCTGACACTCCTTGGCCAGGAGACACCTGGTAACAATGGAACAAATCTCTCCAGTTCAAATTTAGGTGCCTTCCTAGTGGTTGTATTCTATGACCCTGTGGAAGAAAATAATAGTAGATATTTTCTGATATTCTTCATAAATCACCTGTTAATAGTTTATTTATTTCAGATACTTTTATAGTGCTGTCAACATATGCATCTATATTGTACATTCATTTCAGTCCCTGCCCTCAAGCAGCTTACAATCTAGGGTCTCCCAACTGACATTCATACATGTATTAGGGCAAATTAATGTAGCAGCATGTCTTTGGAGTGTGAGAGGAAACTCACACAAGGACAAGGAGAACTTGCAAACTCCATTCACCTAGGGTCATGGTTGGGAGTTAAACCGACCACTGTTATGGAAATTGTGAAATCTGTATATAATTGTATTCTATTTTGTATGTTTGCCTATATATTGCACGCAGCATTGTGCACATGGCACTAATAATATTTTCGTTACATGTTTTCATTCTTTAGAGTCTTGATTAGGATTAGCCTGTCTATGTTACGCCCCTTGTTACTATAAAAGTACAATTATAATATTAATGTGATACCTAGGTAATCATGTGTTCAAAAAACTTTGATTGTGTCAAATAAACAGAACAGTTATTTGGAAAGATGCTGAGTGTATCTTTTGTGTCTGTTCCCTACTGCAGTAGTTATTAATTTCTAACCACTAATCAATATGAGGATAGGAGTTGCCTATCTATAAAATTTTCAGAACAGTTGGCGAGCCTTGCCAAGGTGGGAACTTACAGGTGACCCTGGGGATCCGAAACGAGGAGCTTGAGATGGTCCAGGAATTTCTGATAATTAGCCGACTGAGGTAAGCCCTTTGCTTATATTTGAGTTTGCAGACTTCCTTGACCAGTAAGGCATTTTCAGGACACAGGTTTTACTCCCCTTAATATCAAACTGTAATGTCTGGCTGTTATTTGTTATGTTGTCACTGTCTGCTGTCCATTAGAGTGTTATAGATAAGAAAATTAAGAACAGTGCTGTTAACAGGTTATATGAAGTACACATCTGCTGTAATAGTAGTTTAGAGGCAAGAGGGTAGAGGCACAAGTAGAGAAAGGAGAAGACTGGCCAGTCATTATGAGCGTTAAATTAAGTAAGGGAATGAAGGGTAAGAGACCCTCAAAAATGCCCAGCGAAAGAAGAGCTCTAGAAACTATATGAATCAAAGGTGTGGTTCTACCTATACTGAGCCCCTAGATAAATGGTTAAAGTGGACAGTGATCTACAATGGGTAACAGGGTTACCAAAGTCCACAGGGACTAAGAATCATGCAGACTAAACAGCTAGAGAAACGGAGATGGTTGGGATTCGAACGGGCGACCCTAGTGCTGCTGAATGAAAGTGCTAACCAATTAGCCACTGTGTTGCTATTTGCCAAGTTTTTCATATAAATCATAGATGGTCTTTGACCTTACATTCTCACTTTATTATGCTAACAGGGGTTATATTCTCTGATTGTTGGAAAATATTCCACAGTGAGCAGAAAGAGTATCCGCACTAAGGTATGAGAAACCAATTTGTTGTTAAAATGAGTGCACGATATGCCAATCAAGATGTTCTGTGGTTTACTCCCCAAGCATGCAAATAAAGTTTGATTTCACTATCAAAAGAATGTGTGGAATAGGGAGTGATATATGAGTTGCTTTGTTATGGATAGGCTCCAGATGTAAACATACTGCACCATGGATGCTAAGAATATCTCTCTCAGGTGATATACCCTGGGAAGAAATTAGAGATAGAACAATTCCTAAAGCAGAATGTATCTTCTGGATTGAGCAGTGAGCTAAAGGCTGGTCAATGCAGTGGGGCTAAATTTCACATACAACCACTCATAGAGCACACTAAGTGCTGTAGGATACAGGTTAGGCATGCTGGCCCATTGGGCATCTTTGGAACCTCTAAATGTTAGGAGAGTGATTTAGGCTCTGAAGATATGTGTAATGTTTCCCCTTCACTTTATGTATGGTCCTCCAAACTGGACACTGGGGGTCTGTCACTGTCCAATCTTCTTGTAGTGGGTAGTCCTTGACCTTTCTGCATTTACATTTTACAGGAAGTATGTGACTAAAGTAGGAATTCCAGGGGGAAAAGTCCTAATAGTGTTGTCCATTATTGCTAAAATAATTCCCTGATTCTGTGGAGTTGCTGCACCCATACCCTGTAAAAATGAAGAAATTGTCATGGTTGGCACTTGCCACCTTTAATTTCTGATCTTTCCCACACTGCAGGGACAACAAAATGACGCAGCAGTGGCTATATATAACCCCTTTGTCTCAAAGATGGCTGCTCAATTCCCAAGATAACTTTTTGGCCAATTAGACACAGGCAAGGACATCAAGTAGTATAAAGTGAGAAGTACACCAAAATCTTATCACTATAAAACAATGAGAGACTTACACCCAGATAGATAGATTGATTTAGGGCTATTTTTCAGTAGGAAATGCAAGGGGGATGCAGTTCTGGCACCTCCAGCACTGAATGTATGTTTTAGCAATGGGTGTTGTGGTGTGTTGGAGGGTCTATTGATGCTGGCTGCTGGGGGAGCTATTTTCACTGGGGGGGACTCCATTGTTGCATGTTTTTGTTGCTGGGGAGGTCTATTGTTGCTGGTGGGAAACTCTTGGGGATTTCGGTTCTTATGTTGCTGGGGGGGGGTTCATTTGTTGCTAGGAGGGATCTGCTTTTGAGGGAGGGGTCTATTTGCTAGCTGGTGAATGGTCTATCGATGCTGGCTGCTGGGAGATCTTCTGTTGCTGGGAGGGGTATTTAGTTATGGGGATCTATTGTCAATGGGAGGGTCTATTTGTTTGCTGGTTGCCAGTGTTAATTTTGACGTCAAATTCCGGTTTAGTTTTAGTCATAATCTTTTGACTAAAATGGCATTTTAGTTTTAGTCATATTTTAGTCATCTGAATTATTTTAGTTTTAGTCGTATTTAGTTGACTAAATATCCAGCACATTTATGGCCCCTTTCACACGGGCGTTCCGTATGTCCGTATATCATCCCATCCGTTTGCGGGTGATATAAGGACATAATGCATGTCAATGGGATTGCGGATGTCAGCGGATGACCATCCGCTGACATCCGTTTTTTTGGAATGGAACAGAACCCTATTTTTTCTTCCATTTAAAAAATGGAAAGGACGCAAAATCAGATGTCAGCAGTGTCATCCGCTGACATCCACAATCCAATAGACATGCATTATGTCCGTATATCATCTGCAAATGGATGGGATGATATGCGGACATACGGACCGGATGACACAAATGTCATCCGTGTCCGTGAAAAAAAAAAAAAAGTGCCGGAGCAGATCGCAATATGGTCCGCTCCGTGTGAAAGGGGCCTTAGTGCCCATTCACACTGCCGCGACTTGTCAGGCGACTGGTCAGCCTGACAAGTCGCGGTCCATGCAGTGCTACGGGAACCGTTCTAATAGGAGCGACTCAAGTCGCTCCGACTTAGAAAGTAGTTCCTGTACTACTTCGGGGCGACATCGGAGCGACTTGCATTGACATTCATTATATGAAGTCCGTGCAAGTCGCGCCGAAGTCACGGTGCACGCGACTTCACAGGTCGCCCCCGAAGTCGTGCCGCGGTAGTGTGAACCGGCACTTAGTCAACTAAAATCTTCAGGATCATAAACAAACAAAAATATTACTTTTTGACATACAGAAGTGCATTTTTAAAATATAAAAACAAAACTGTAAACTCTATTGGCTGTATTGCCATTGCACATATTACCCAAATATAAAAACTATCAGTTCTCTGCTAATAACGATAACAAGTATCAAGTAACATCTTTGTAAATAAAAACAATTTTGGTAAAACAAACTAAGTATTGCTTTTTGACCATTGTTCATTTTGACATAAAATTTCAATTCAGTTTTATTCATAGCCTTTTGAATAAATGCCATTTTAATTTTAGTCATCTGAATTAAAACTGAATTTTATATTCATTTTGTTGTCACTGAAAACATGCAGCTGATGAAAACTATGACAAAAATATTTTTGTCGACTAAATTACCACAGCTGGCTGCAGGGGATCTACTTTACTGCTTTTCTTGTTAATTACAGACTTAAGGTTCAATATTGACTTGGCCCATCCTTTGCAGCTACAACGCAGGGCCGGTACAAGGGGGGCAGAAGGGACGGATGCCCTGGGCGGAACAAATTACTGGAGGAGGGGGGGCGCAGTGGTAGGTGAAGTGGTGGCAGTGTTCTGCTACAATCTGGCTGGGCAGGAGAGTGATTGGTGGGAAATGCGGGGCAGGAGAGTGATTGGTCGGCGATGGGGGCAGGAGAGTGATTGAAGCTGTCAGAATTAAGCATTGATGTCAGGTGGGGCCGTTATGCGGGGCTCCGCCCCTTTGTTCCCTGCATAGACAGAGAGGCTCCTTGCAGAGAGAAGAGCCTGCCTAGCAGAGGCACGCTGGTGGCTGGCTGTGATTTGAGTCTGGCAGACAGAACAGCACAGCTCCCCCTCAACTTCCATGTATATGAAAGAGGAGGGAGGTTGAATATGCTCCACCCCCATCCATATCCCTCTGTCCCGCCCACCCAGCAACCTATAGAGCCAGCGCTGCTATGCCTGTGAAGAAGATGTTGTGGGCGGGCTATTTGAAATGAAAAGCAGGAAGTGCATGGAGGATCCAGAGAGCAGTCTTGCCAGTGAGAACTGTGTCTGGGGCTGGGCTGTGGATGTTGCTGAGTTTGGGACCACCTTCTGCCTACAGGACATGGTACAAAGGTTAGTCCTTATTACAGTGCTGGAGGGGAGCACATAAGCAAAACTTTACACAACTGTAGAGAGGTGACAGTGCAGGGGGTATCTGGAGTAGAGAGGTGACAGTGCAGGGGGTACCAGAGGTAAAGAGGTGACAGTGGGGTTAGTGTTACTATCAGCCCCACTATAGATTGCTAATCTCCGCCATTACTAGTATAAGAAAAAGAAAAAAAATCCTGTACATATCCCATTGTTTGTAGGCACCATAGCGGTCACACAAACCAATTGATATACACTTATTTTTATTTATTTTTTTTACCAAAGACAGCAGAAAAACATTTTTTCTTATTGGATGTTTTTTTTTAGCAGAAAGTAAAACGTTTTTTTTTTTTTTTTTTTTCAAAATTTTAGGTTTTTTTTGTTTATACAAAAAAAGCGAAAAAAAAAACTGGTGTGCAAATACCACCAAAAGAAAGCTTTATTTGTGTGTAAAAAATGATATAAAATTAGTTTGGGTACAGTGTTGCATGACCACACAAATACCAGTTAAAGTAATGCAGTTCTAATTAGCAAAGAATGGACTGGTCAGGAAGGGGTAAAATCTTCTAGAGCTCAAGTGGTTAATAAGGCCCCCCCCCTCACCCCACATTTGCTGCATTATGTTTTCAAAGCACTCTAAGTGCCTCTAATAAAAATACATATAATTAAAACTCAGTTTCTATTGAATTAGACCTAATTTAATTTGTTTTAAGTATTTACTTGTTTTGAAATGACACTGACTCTCTTTACATGGGGGGGGGGGCGCAGTTTGCCATCTTCGCCCTGGGCACCGAATGACCTTGTCTTGGCACTGCTACAACGGCTTCACCTTTTCTGGAAGGGCTGTCCAAAAGGTTAAGTAATGTGTCTATGGGAATGTTTGACCGTTGTTCCAGAAGCGCATTTGTGACTGTGCAGGCCAGTCAAGTTCCTTCACCCCAAACTCGCTCATCCATGTCTTTATGGACCTTGCTTTGTGCACTGGTGTGCAGTATTCTTGGAACAGGAAGGGGAACAGGAAGGGCCATCTCCAAACTGTTCCCATAAAGTTGGGAGCATAAAATTGTCCGAAAAGTCTTGCTATGCTGACACCTTAAGAGTTCTCTTCACTTGGAACCAAGGGGCCAAGTCCAACCCCTGAAAAACAACCCAGCACCATAATACACCAGCCACAAAGCTCCACCAGATGGTTTGAACCAGTGCACAAAGCAAAGTCCATAAAGACATGGAGGAGCGAGTTTGGGGTGGAGGAACTTGACTGGCCTCAACCCAATAGAACACCATTGGGATGAATTAGAGCAGAGACTGCAAGCCAGCCCTTCTCTCCAATATCAGTGTCTGACCTCACAAATGCGCTTCTGGAGGAATGGTCAAACATTCCCATAGACACACTCCTAAACCTTGTGAACAGCCTTCCCAGAAGAGTTGAAGCTGCTATAGCTGAAAAAGGGTGGGCCAACTCAATATAGAACCCTAAAGACTAAAGCTGGGATGCAATTAAAGTTCATGTGCGTGTAAAGGCAGGTGTCCCAATACTTTTGGAAATATAGTTTATGTTGATCTGCCAATATGGCACTCAGCTTCTAGTTTCTTGTTGTGAACTTCCTGTTAACCCACTCAACCAATCCCACTCTCAGATCTCTACAACATGTAGCCCAATTCTGTATTCTGTAGTCCATAATAAGAACTATATGCATACAAAAGGTGCAGCGCTTATCCGAGTAAGTGACAAACACATATATAACAATATATATGCAAACAGTGACTCCACAACATGCCTATTTTGAGTAGCACAGTGTAAAAAAATCAATACAACAGTCCAATCAGTGTAAGCAAACCAAGGAAAAAGTAAAATATACAATAATAAAAAAAAAGAAAATGTAAAAAATGAGAGACCTTATGTTTGATGGTTGTGCTACCATGCAGCCAGATTGATCTCCTCATGATGTCACCACGCTTATCAAAATAGGCACATTGTGGAGTCACTATTTGCATATATACATATATATTGTTGTATATGTATTTGTCACTTATGCTGGATACACATTATACAACTTTTGTTGTTTAATTTCCTTTAGATTTATCTTCAACTATGTAGTAGGAGAGCCAGCCTGACTGCATACAAATTGAAAGTATTTAGGTTTGCCATCATATTATACAGTTTTGGTAAATCTAAAGGAAAGTTGTACAAGAAAAGTGTATAAAAGTTGTATAGTGTGTAGCCAGCTTTACTTGGATAAGTGCTGCACTTATTGTATGCATATTGTTTTAGATTTATCTATTAGCCTGTGCAAGCAGCTGTCAATTATCATTTGTTATTACTGCTCTAGCGCAGATTTTTCACCTTTTTTACATGATAAGAACTAGGAGAGCTAAACAACTTCTTTGAGATAACCTAAGGAAGCATGCAGAGAACACAGGATGGCTCTAATTTTCTTACATGATCAAAAGATCTTTTTTTGCATTTTATTCAGAACAGATATAACAAAATGCTTTTAAGGGTATATTTACTCGATCAACAGGGAGGAAATAGAAGAGGTTATTCGTAAGGATTTACATATACTTTAAACTGTATTTGAACCTTTGCAGTCAAATTTGAGAAACACGCACTCTATGTTTGTTATGTGTTCCCATTCACACAGCATAAAAATATTTTTCACCTTTCTAGTTGTTTATTTTGAGCAAGGTTACTGTATATATAGGTGTAGCCCTTCTCCCACAGGGGCCGCAGATATTAACTGATTATTTCCAAAACAGTGCAGGGTCCACTATTGGCCCAAGCAACAGTCCATTCACAATGGCTCCAATTAACAGTCTAGGGGTTGAGGCAAGCCTTTTGGACATCTGGATTCTTTGCACAGAGCAATGTAATCAGTAGCCAGTGCAGATTCCCACCAGCACTCAAGGATCAACTTAGGGTCACTATTCACAAGTCCCTAGGACAGCTGCCAGCTTCCAGTTTCCTCTGGACACAACCCAATGAGTGAGATGGTACCCCTCAAGGACGGGATTGCTGATGGTGTTGTTCTGCCATCAGTTTCCGAGTAGAGTTCATTTACTCCTGGAGCTTATGAGGCCTACTAGAGCAGCTGCACAGTCCATGGGCTGTTTCACAGCAGCAGCCCTGCACCCCTGGAACCCTCCTGGGGAAAAGGAACCCTGCTCTTCAGTGTCATAGACCATTTATCTATCCCAGCCTCCCACAGGACACTGTTCTGTAGGGATTGGCTGGAACCTGAGAAATATTCTGGTTGGTTGATTTGAATCTCCTGCCCTAAGCTCTGGAAGTTTTATTCAGAGGCTGGGGTAAGCAATCTCCCAGCCTGTGAGACCCTGATCAGACCAGAACAAACAACCATTGCTCCCTTGATTGCAGAAGGAGACAGAAATTGTAGCGCCGGTCCCAACATCACTTGCACTTTTTTCTAATCTACTACCTCAGTGGTAGGTTGGGGGCAGCTTACACCACTATTTTAGTCTTATTAAGTACTGAAACTCCATAGCGCTGGTATTTAAACCCTTTTCAGAAATTTAATTTGCCTAGCATCCTACACTAGGAGGATGCTACATAAAACTCTATGTACAGATTCCATTGCTTGAAATAGATAGCAATGTGAAGATAAGGGACAAACATGAGGGAAAGCTTATTCAAAAGTGCATTATTATACAATGCACCACCCAAGCTCTGAGATTTTTAACTCTTTGTTCGGACAGACAGTGTTCAAATCCAGTATACAACTGATAATGAGATCTACCAGCACAGTACAGACAGTTAATTATGATGAACATTAAAGTGGCATTAAAGTAACATTTTCTTCCCTAAATCAGATAAAAAATACAAAATTCGCATGCATTTGATTTTATTTTTTTTTAATTCCTCCTCTGCTTTTTTTTTTTTTCTACAGACCATGCTGCTATATTCCTATATTCCTATTCTCTGTGTATCCCCTGTGTCGCAAGGACCTATTAAGTCCTGTGTGAGTCTCCATAATGTACACGCTTCCGCTCTGTACTACAACTCTTTGTGCAGTAGTACAGAGCACCACGCACACAGCGCCAGTTATCTCATGATAATATGAACATGTAGCAAATATAAAAGTAGCAGTTATCCCAAATTGTCTGCAAAATAAGATCTTCAGGAATTACTTTACTTATAAACCACTGGTAAGGTGCATGCCACCACATTGGCTTCTCTTTTATTTTGTTGACAGATTTACTGATCGTTGGGAGTACAGCTAATGCTACACTTCTGGTGACAGGAGAGATGCGGCTGCTGTGTGCTTGCCCACTTCTCCCCTACACTCTCTATTCGCAGAAGGCTTTGTATTTTGTGAATGAGTTCACATAACACTAAGCATTCCTTGATTAGGTAAGAGGGGCTGAATATGACTCTGCAGATTCTGTATTAAAGCCCCACAGGTCAAACATTGGAGTTTTGGAGATATAGTAATAGCTGTACTCCTGGTGCTCAGTAAAACTGTAAATTTTAAACAAAAGAGATAATTCCACAAGGTGGCATACACATTTATATTGTAAACCAGTACTTTTTAAATAGTAAAGTAATTCCTGGAGTTCTACTTTAGGGTCTTTACATTTAGTTACACTAGGAAATGTGTTCCCTGTGCAATTAAAGTGTTACTAAACCCAGGACCCTGTATTCACTATATCTGGTCTCCCACACTACACAGAACACGTAAATGCAATTATTTTTGTAAATATAAAATGCTAAATACCTTTTCTCATCAGCAGGCTTATGACTTCTATCAGTGTCTGGGTAAAGCTTGTAGGAGGAGGGGTGGAGTGACTACTCGTCTAGGATGGCCGTATAGAGCCCAGGCTCAGTACATGCCCGAGGGAAGCCACATCTACAGAGCGCCCCGCATCAACTCATCCACATCATTGCCAATCTGGGTCCTCCCTGAACCTACAGCTATGACTCGACACCGTAAAGGCTCACCTGCCCTGCAGAAATTGTTGGGTTTCTTCCCAACGAAGCAGCTGGGTCCACACCAAGATGGCGGTGAGAGACTTCTTGTGCAGGTCGATGCCGAACCTCTAATGGCTGCCTCTCTGCTGCAGCTTCTCTGGGGCATACAGTGGAAGACAGTAGTGATGTCGCGAACATAAAATTCGCTGTTCGCCAACGGCGAACGCGAACATCGGCGAATGTTCGCGAACCGGCGAACATTGCGAACCGCCATAGACTTTAATAGGCAGGCGAATTTTAAAACCCACAGGGACTCTTTCTGGCCACAATAGTAATGGAAAAGTTGTTTCAAGGGGACAAACACCTGGACTGTGGCATGCCGGAGAGGGATCACACAAAAAAAAGTTCTTAAAAATTGTAATTTTTTGATAGAGAGCCAATTATTGGAAAAATTAAAAAAAAATAAAAATAAAAAATTTCTTTGGATTTAGCATCTGGGGGGTCTAAAAAGTGTACCTGTGAAGTTTCAGCTCTGTAGCATGTCCAGAACCAGAAAAAAATACGAATTAGGGTTAGGGCTAGGGTTAGGGTTAGGGTTAGGGTTAGGGTTAGGGTTAGGGTTATTTTTATGGCTAGGCTTAGAGGGTTAGGGTTAAGGTTAGAGAGTTAGGGTTATGGTTAGAGGGTTAGGGTTAGGTTTAGTGTTAGGGGTTAGGGTTACGGTGAGATACTTAGGGTTAGAGTTAGTAGCCCTACCCCTACCCCTCTAACTCTAACCCTAAGCACTAAAAATAACCCTAACCTTAGCCCTGACCCTAACCCTAGCCCTAACCCTAACCCTAGCCCTACAGAGCTGAAACTTCACAGGTACACTTTTTAGACCCCCCAGACAATAAATCCAAAGAAATTTTTTTTTTTTAATTTTTTTTTTTTTTTAAGTTTTTCCAATAATTGGCTCTCTATCAAAAATGACAATTTTTAAGAACTTTTTGTGTGATTTAGTGTCTAGGGGGTCTAAAAAGTGTACCTGTGAAGTTTCAGCTCTGTAGCATGTCCAGAACCAGAAAAAAAAGATAATTTTTCAGTAGAGCAGTGATGGTGGGAACCCCTTTTACACCTATATGATCTTTTTTTCCTGGTTCTGAACATGCTGCAGAGCTGAAACTTCACAGGTACACTTTTTAGACCCCCCAAACAATAAATCCAAAGACATTTTTTTTTTTTTGTTAAGTTTTTTTTTTTTTCCAATAATTGGCTCTCTATCAAAAATGACAATTTTTAAGAACTTTTTTTGTGTGATTTAGTGTCTAGGGGGTCTAAAAAGTGTACCTGTGAAGTTTCAGCTCTGTAGCATGTCCAGAACCAGAAAAAAAAAGATAATTTTTCAGTAGAGCAGGGATGGTGGGAACCCCTTTTACACCTATATGATCTTTTTTTTCTGGTTCTGGACATGCTACATATATATATATATATTAAAAAAATACTCAAATACCAGCCCTCAAAGGAGCTTTTGGGGACAATATATATATATATATATATATATATATCACAGAACAAAAAAAATTACACAAATACCAGCCCTCAAAAGGGCTTTTGGGGACAATAGATATATATATATATCACAGAACAAAAAAAATTACACAAATACCAGCCCTCAAAAGGGCTTTTGGGGACGATATATATATATATATATATATATATATATATATATATATATCACAGAACAAAAAAAATTACACAAATACCAGCCCTCAAAAGGGCTTTTGGGGACAATAGATATATATATATATATATATATATATATATATATATATATATATATCCAAAAAAAACTCAAATACCAGCCCTAGGAAGGGCTTTTTGGGGTGCTGTCCTTACAGCAGGAGTGTACCAAGAACACTGGCTAACAAGACCGGGAACTGTCCCCAGCTATAACAGCAGCAGCAGCACCAGCACTTTCCCTGCTCTCAGTAACACAGAAATGATCTAAGATGGATGCTGCCCTTGCTTATTTATAGGAGGTGGGAGGGTGTGGGAGGGAGGTATGCTGATTGGCCTGGAATGTGTCTGCTGACTGTGATGTTCAGGGTCAAAGTTTGCCTCAATGATGATGTATAGGAGGCGGACCGAACATCGCATATGTTCGCCCGCAGCGGCGAACGCGAACATGCGAAGTTCGCCGGGAACTGTTAGCCGGCGAACAGTTCTGTACATCTCTAGAAGACAGCAGTTTACCTTCTTCACCCACCACAAGAAACCCTGTTAAGCCAAGGCCTAGGCGGGAGTCAGATAACGATCCCACAGCAGAGCCCTGCATTGATATGTTCGCTTTGGACGGCGGAACTAATGCAGTTGCAAATTGCCAGGATTCCTTTGCAGCATATGTCACCACAGGTCAGCCGGTCTTTGATGTCATTCTAATGGTCATTGCGCTCATCACTCCAATCATATATGCTGACTTGCTTCCATAGATTTTTTGTTGAGATTCAAGACCTGGGAGATTGATTTACCTGCAAGATGGAGTAAGGGCATGTGTCACATCATTTAACACTATGGTAGATGCTTATGACCGACATAGCAAAGATATTAATTGGATAAAATCTAAGGTAGCCAAACAATTTGAAAATCAGGGGCATACCTGAATCATTTCTACTGTCCCAATTACCGCACTATGTACAAGATCTATTTAAAGCAGTAGTCTCATCTCTTTCACCTAAAGACCTCACTATTTATTGGATTCATAGGGTACACAAGCCATCAAGAAATTCCCAGGGACGTCCTGATGAGAATCTATTACTACCAAGCAAAAGAGTGCATTTTTGCCGCATTCCACAAGAAGGATCATCTTCCAGAGCAGGCTGTCATACTCCAGGTTCTTCCTGATCTCTCTGCCCATACATTACAAAGTCGCAAAAATCTGGCAACCATCACAAAAGCTCTGCGCAATCATGATATTTCCTATCAGTTGAAATACCCCGCTACACTGAAGATCACCCATGAGGGGCGCACGTCTCTCATAAGCTCTATGGAAAATGGTATAAATCTACTTAAAACGTGGAACATCATCCCGGATGAACCTTCTCCTCCTGGACTGGGGAGAATATCTTCCAAGAATCATCAAGAATGGCAGAAAGCCCCACATAAGAAATGCGCTAACTCTAAGTCGGTGTCAGGCCACACTACGTGACTTGTATAATTCCGTTTCCCACCTTCCCCCGGTGGTGCTGATACTTTGCCTTAATGAATCTTCAGCTTTATACCCCGTTAAATATGCAGCTTTGCTGCTTCTGGTTTCAGAGGCTATCGCATCTAAAGCTGACATTTTGATTGTTCAAGAAACACTTTTTCAAGAATCTTTGGCTCCCAAGTGCCTCCATAAAGACTTTCCCTATTTGTTCATGGCCAATTATTCTTCTAAGAAAGAAGGTGGTCTTATTGTCAAAAGAACTTGGTTACATTTACTTTATAATCTTTATGTATTGATGAGGGGGTATGATATAATATTCTGGTATGTGACAATAATGGTGCTTACACTATTACTGCAGTGTATGCTCCTAACTCTCACGCAGGTCGCTTTCTCTGTAAATTTTTTGCTAGACTGCAGAAGGTCAAAAGTGGCAATCACATAGTGTGTGGCGATCTGAACTCAGTTGTGGACCTTCACCTAGACTCGTCCACTGGCCAGGGACCTCGCTTTTTTTCTTTACATCCTCTCCTACATGCAGAGGATATCTATGATACCTGGCGCTGCCTATATGCTTTGGAGAATAACTACACATACTACTCGTACAGACACAACTCATATTCACACATTGATTTTTCCCTTGTTGACAAATGGCTCCTGCAAAAGGTTATATCCTCGGAGATTGCAGGCATAACGTGGTCTGGCCACACGGAAGTGCGCCTGACTGTCACGTACCTGATCCGAGGCCGAGATGCAGAGAGGGCTCCCCTTGCAGCTGAGTGCGGCACACCCCTGTGGTTGAGATAGAGGATGTAGCGCCCACAGAAGCACTGGTTGCCAGCAGGGTCCTTATGGTAGACAGGCGGTCTCTAGCAGATTGCTGGGCAGGTATACACCGGACAGTTCAAGGAGGAACCAGGAACAACCAGGCAATAGGTGTAAAACCGGCCGGGGGTCAAACACAGGGCTCGGCAGGAAGCTGCAACAGGTGCAAGCCAAAGGTATAGCAGGAAGGCCAGAAGCAGACAAGTCCGTGGGAAAGCCAAGATCAGGTCCAGGAGGGCAGGTAGACAGGAAGCAAGTCCGTTAGGCAAGCCGAGATCAGATAACGGGAGAGCCAAACTGGAGCAGGGGTGGTCAGACGAAGCCGAGGGTCAAAGCCAGGAGAGAGAGCAGACAGGTCAGGAACAAGCCAGGTCAAACTGGAATCCAGGAAGTAGCGATGCTCAGGAAACAGGAAGAGCTGAAGACAATCTAGCAATCTGATGGGCTGAGCAGAGTCCTTTTATAGGCCAGTGAATTAGTCTATGGCCTGAGTCCATTGCGGTCATGGGAAGTACTGGCAAAGTTGCCAGTTGCAGCACAGCCATTTCACTGACAGTGAGTCTATGGCCTGAATCCATTGCGGCCATTGGAAGTACTAGCGGAGTTGCCAGTTGCAGCATGGCCGTTTCTCTGACACTGACTATCTCTGAGGATAACTCTTTTTCCCCTTTTCGTATATGGCAATGCAACAACAAAATCCTCAAAGAACTAGCTTCCAAATGTATGCTCCTTCAGCGTCTCCGCAAATTTTTCCACACATTTGACACTGATGCTTTTATCGCATGGAATGCCCATAAGGCATACATGCAGGGCATATAAAATTCAATTGGGTGCTCAAGAAAAGAAACGTAGAGCATGCAAGCTGCAAGATATTCTTGTCACTATCCACTCTTTAGAAGCCCAAAACAAGACCACCCCCATACTACTACAGTGGGTCTGCTCTCCAAGATGAGATTAGAATTGAGAACCCACTTAAATGACACCTATGATTGGCTATTGAGCCAAATCAAGCCTAAATATTATGCTCAACACAATAGATCCTGGAAAATCCATAGCTTCTCGTCTGAAAGCACAGCCTACTAAATTTAAAATCTCTTACCTGTTCCACTCAGCTACCAAGAAAAGAGTGACTAACCCCCAGGAAATTGCAGGCGCATTCGCTGATTATTATGCATCATTGTACAATTTGGAAGTGGGCCCTAACAATCCCTTCCATCTGCAGTTTCTGCTTTTCTTGACTGTCTTCATTTTCCATCCATAGCCCCCTCTTATCTGTTAAACCTTAACTGCCCGTTCATAGACCAGGAGGTACTCAGTGTCATTAAAACTCTACTGAAAGGAAAATCCCCAGGCCCTGATGGGTTCTCTAATGAATATTATCTGGGATAGACAATATCTAGCTCCAGGACTTACTACATTGTATAACACGGCTGCTGAGAAAGCTGCCTTCCCCTCGGAGATGCTCCTAGCCATGAAGCCTTGTCAGAAGCTGTTTGCAGCAGACTGAGAGGATAAGCTCACAGTGCCTCTGATTTCTTGTCAGAAGCATTGAGATCAATGGGCAGCTTGGAGCCTTGGACCAATAGTAAAGTACTATTGGTCCTAGCTGTCCAATAAAAATGCTGCAGTAGAAGCTCTCCTCTCACTGTAGTGTCATAGAAGGGGGCATGTGTCTAAAAGACAAATGTTCCCTTCCAGCCCAGCCCTCTTAACTACAAGGAAAAAACATGGGTTTTTTTGGGTATAAGGTTTACCCATAATCCCATGTTTTTCTCACACAGTTAAGAGGGAGATACTCCTGCTGCTTAAAAGGTACCGTACTTTTTTAATCAAGCAAAATAATATATTATTATGCTTTATGTTATAACATAATAATTGAATATTTATCTATTTACTGTGAAATTACTGGTTTGAAGTTATAACTTCAAACTTCAGTAATTTGTCTGTTAAGCCAGCTGCTTGAGTACAGTTTTTTAAAATATAGTAAATTACCTTAAAAACAATATATAATAATTATTTGTATATTACTTACTTATGGTAATTAACCACTTGCCACACAGGCCAATTCCGACACTTCTCTCCTACATGTAAAAATCATAATTTTTTTGCTTGAAAATTACTAAGAAACCCCCAAACATTATATATATTTCTTAGCAGACACCCTAGGGAATAAAATGGTGGTCAGTGCAACTGTTTACGTCACACAGTATTTGCCCAGCAATTTTTCAAACGCATTAAAAAAAAAAAAAAAAACTTTCAAGAATAAAATAAAAAACACTAAAGTTAGCCTGATTTTTTTGTATAATGTGAAAGATGATGTTGCGCCAAGTGAATGGATACCCAACATTTCCAGCTTTAAAATTGTACACACTTGGAATGGCGACAAATTTTAGCACTTAAAAATCTCCATAGGCGACAATTTAAAAATGTTTACAGGTTTTATATTTAGAGATACAGAGGAGGTCCAGTGCTAGAATTATTGCTCCTGCTCTAACATTCGCGGCGATACCTCACATGTGTGGTTTGAACGCCGTTTACATATGCTAAAACAAATCCCATAACTAATAAAGGTGCTATATACAGTATAATCTATTTAATCAAAGAATGGTTCAGGTTCTATTATTTTATTATATAGATGATATATGGCACTTTCAAAAGTACTCACAGTTTACTAACTTAACCAACATAAGGACTTTTTTTAAATAAAATCAGGACTGTTGGTAGCTATATAGAGCACAGTGTAATTTTATTTTTTCTTTCTGCATTCTGTAACAGCCCTGTACTTGACCAGTGAAATCTCAGCATTTACAGGGCTGTTAAAGAATGCAGAAATAAAAATCTGCTATCCAATAGATAACTTTCCAAGGACGCTTATTTGTCTGGGGGAATTTGATTGGTTGCATCCTGAGGCGCAGGTTTTTTTAAACGGAAGCCAATTAGCTGAAGATGAAAATTTTCATCTCACAGTGCTCGGCTACACTGTGGGGGTTTATTCACAAAATAGTGATGTGGGGTTTATTCACTAAATAATGTGGGGATTGTATCTGGCTCTGATACTAGCCAGTGCCTTTACCAGCCACTGACCTCACTGCACATCCCTGATGCTGGGGGTGCCCATTGTAACTCTCCCTAAACCAGAGAAGGATCCTGATAGTTTGACAAACTTTAGACCTACAGATTATCCCTCCTTAATTCCGATATCATGTTATATGCTAAAATTTTAGCCCGCCGCATATCCACCATCATGCCCAAATTAGTGAAAGCTGACCAGATGGGATTAATTACTGGCAGGCAAACATCTGATGCTACCAGGAGATTACTGACTATTGTTTACCATGCAGGGCATAGTCGAACGCCTTCTCTTCTTTGGTCTATAGACACGGAAAAGGTCCTCAGTAAATTTGGTTTCCAGGGTCCGATTCTCTCGGCTATGCTTGCGTTATACTCAGCTCCCTCAGCCCAGGTGTATACCCTGAGTCTCCTGTCTAAACCATTAAAATTTTCCAATGGCACCCGCCAAGGATGTCCCTTATCCCTACTGATTTTTAATATAATGATTGAAGCCTTAGTGGAAAGGATCTGTTCTCACCCAAATATCAGCGACTTTTCCCTAGCAGGACAGTCACATACTGTAAAATTGTTTGCGGATGATGTCATCTTAACCGGTTGCCGACCGCAGCACGACTATATACTGCGGCGGTCAGCCCCAGCCAGGCAGAGTGACGTATGGATACGTCACTCGCCTGTCACTGACTTGCGAGCCAGTTGCGGGCGGGCACGCGCCCGCTGAGGCGCGCGCCCGCCGCGGCTCGTTCACAGACAAGTCAGTGCTTGTGACCGGCGGACTCGATTTCTGCCGGTCACACTACGATCGCTCCTGTGAAGGGAGAAAGGCGGAGCGGCTTATGTAAACAAGCCTCCCGTCATTCTCCCTGGTGTAAAAATGAAGATCAGACGGTTCTACTATGTAGGACCGTTGATCTTTGTTTTTACACCAATAGCAATGTCCCTGCACAGTTAGAATCACGCCCCTAGGACACACTTAACCCCTCCCTGTCCAATAAAGTTAACCCCTTCCCTGCCAGTGTCATTTTTGCAGTAACAGTGCATATGTATAGCACTGATTACTGCAGTAATGTCACTGGTACCCCCAAAAGTGTCAAAAATGTCAGTCAAGGGTCCGATCTGTCCGCCGCAATGTCGCAGTACCGAAAAAAAAATCGCAGATCGCCGCCATTACGCGTTAAAAAAAAACACCAAAAATCTTTCCCTTTGTTAGTAAACGCGATAACTTTTGCGCAAACCAATCAAAATATGCTTTTTGCGATTTTTTTTACCAAACATATGTAGCATAAAACAAATTGGCCGAAAATGTTAAAAAATTTTGATTTTTACATTTTTTTGGGGGGAATTTCATATAAAAAAATGTGAAAAATATTGTTATTTTTGCAAAATTGACGCTCTTTTTTTGTTTATAGCGCATGATCAAAAAATCGCACAGGTGATCAAATACCACCAAAAGAAAGCTCTGTTTGTGGGAAAAAAAGGACGTCAAATTCGTTTAGGTACAGCATCGCACAACCGCGCAATTGTCCGTTAAAGTCACGCAGTAAAAAATCGCAAAAAACCCCCTGGTCTTTTAGCAGCCAAATCCTCCGGGGCTTAAGTGGTTAATTAATGTTAAGCAAACCAGATACATCCCTTCCCCATGCTCATGCTGTACTAACTAAATTTAGTTAAATTTGCTATTATAAGGTCAACTACAATAAGTTTTTAAAGTAGAACTATGGACAAAACTTTTTTTTTTTTTTTTTCCAATTTAGAGAGAGCAAGGGAGGGTTATTACCCCTATCAGATTTTTGTTTGCCACCTCTGTCCCATTGTTAAGATTTCCCTTCACTTCCCATCCCATAGCCAAACAAGAAGTGAGAGGAAATTCATGCAAATTAAGGGAATTTCTTGGGTATCCCCAGGTCACCAGAACTATTGTCTCTATTGGAAGATCTCCCTTCTATTACTTTTCTGGGGACAACCCAAAATGTGGGGTTTTCTTTTACTTTTACTTTCAATGATAATGGTAAATAGGACAAATAGAGAGGGTGCATTTCTGCTAGCAAGGCCACAGACAGCAATAAAAACTGACAGATGTTCGAATCCCTCTTCACTCTATCCAAAACTAAAAAAAAGTTTTACCTTTAATTCTATTTTAATCTTGATTCTGGGTATCCCCCGACACAGGTCCTTACTACTTCAACTTCCCTACACTTGGGACTGAAAAGAGTATCCCTTGTGTAGGAATCCACATAACCCCCTCCATCGCCTCACTTGCCGAAGCAAATTACAAACCCTTTTTAGCCAAATTGGGCAAAGAACTGAAAAACTTAGCGAAAGTTGAGATGTCATTGGCAGGCACACTAGCTGCCTTTAACCTCCCTGGTGGTATGATTATTTCAGATTTTAGGTGCTGATAGTGGTACCATTATTTTGCATGTAATTCTTAAGGACGAGCAGCCCAAACCAACTATTTACATATGATTTTTTTTTACTGTGAGTTCTTCTTTATAACATCTCGGGTATGATAAAGTTTGAAACACAAAATCATAAATTATAATATAATAAATAACTATAAATTATAGCAAATGATAATATAATAATAATAATACTTTTATTCAATAAATTGTAGTAAATAACATAATCAAAAACACTGACATTTTTTTTTGGCCAAACAAGGATGCAATATTAGTAGTCATATTGCTTCAGTAAACGTCCCGGGTATGGAAAATTTTAAAACATGGTACAGCACAAGGTCCAACATCACAATCAGGACAATAGTACCGCGTTTCTTTATGGATTTTCCTTCTAGTGTCATCACGTTTAGAGCAGCAAACCACACATCCTTGTGGGTGCAGACTTCTTTTTCGTTGGTGGAATGTGGTCCATAAAGTGATGACCACTCAGGCGTTCGGAGTTTACAACACCAGCAGCACGACTTCTGGATCTATTTATAGCCATTGGTGTTTGGTGCCTGAGAAATATAAGTTCGGCAACTTTACAAACAAAGTCCACATGAACCACAGGCCTGTCACTCTTTTTTTTTTTTTTTTAGTAGAATGAATGCGTTCCACAAACATTGTTCAAGAAGATGCCTGAAGATTTTTTTGTAATATTTTTTTAGTTGTTTTCTCATTGCCAGATAAAATGTCATGGCCTGGTCAGCTCTGTCCACACCTCCCATGGTGTTATTGTAATCCATCACCAGTTGTGGTTTCATTACTTCTTTTCCAGCTTTTGTGTGTACCATGACAGTAGAGGTGTTGTGAATGGTACTCATTAGGCACACATCTTTTTTGTCACGCCATCTCAGTGCCATCATATTGCCATTCTGACAGGCAACTATTTCTCCTGCCTTGAGCTTTTTATTGGCAAAGGTTGGCGGTATGTCATGCCGGTTAGCCCTAACGGTTCCATATGCATCCATTTTGTTGTGAAGAAGGAACTCATAGAGTTCAGGAGACATATAAAAATTGTCTGTGATTACACAGTACCCCTGATTCAGCAATGGCTCAATCAAAGTAAAAACCGAAGCGGTTGCCATTCCATAACTGCTGAATCGTTCGTTGAATTTGGTCCCTTTCTCGGTGTATAGGACTGAATTCCATATGTAACCAGTGCTGGATTCACATAGCATGAATGATTTTATGCCAAATCGTGCTCTCTTTGATGCTATACTGTATACTGTATCTAGCTGAGTCTTCCTTTGTACGCCATTAGACTTTCGTCGATACAAATGTCTCTATCTGGTACATAGGTCTGCTGGAAATTTTTCAGAATATTTGATAAAGGTCCCAAATCTTTTTGAGTTTTGGAGCTGGATGAGAAGTTTAATCAAATTCTTCATTATTTGCAAAGTGCACATTTTTCATAATGAGCGGAAATTTGTATTCCGACATGACCGTGCCAAAAAAAGGAGTGGCTAGTAATTTGTTTCCCCACCACTCCCTGCAGAATAATTAGGCCCAGAAACTTCCAGATGTCCTCTTTGGTCACTGGTTCCCACATCCTGCTCCTTGAAAACCTCCGATGCGCAGCAGCTTGTTGCTCCTGGTACCGATTTGTTTCCATAACAATCTTGTCAATAACCTCATCGGTCAAAAAGAGTTGGAGGTATGCCAAGGGGTTGTCATCCTCAACATCCACTTTGATACCAGGTGCTCCAGTAAATGGGAAGCTTGGGGGTGCTACATGCTCCGTACCGCAGTCAATCGAGCACCAAGTCCACACATCACTGGGCACAGTCGCAGGATCATCGCTGAATTTGCTTTCTGTGTCTGATGACGAACTTCCCCATGAATCACTATCACTCCATTCTGCAAGTGATTCTGTATCTCTGTCGCTGTTTTCCAGCAGGTCCTATACCACTTTTGAGGTGGTGGCATGCTTTTTTGATGCCATGGTCGCTCTGCAGTTTCCAGACAAAAAGTACAGGAAAAATGCAGGAAGGGCACTGGAGAAAGCACTGGGGGGTAAACTAAGGTCAATTTATTTTATTTAATAATGCAATCCAATAGGATTACAATATTTCAGTGTGTTTGTGTTTTTTAACTTTTTGAATTTGCCGCCGGTTCCACCCCCCTGCGATGTGACGCTCGCAGGAGACGGAAGCCGGGGCTCACAGCATCAGGCGGAAGATCCGGCCGCTGTATGCTGCAGAAATACATCGCAGGATCCCGGGGTCAAGGTAAGTACCCACTCTTCGAGAATCCAGCCATGCTCCCTGGCGGTACCCCGAGTGTGGCTCGGGTTACCGCTAATGGAACTGAAATTCTTTCCCAGATCCTATACTGTATATGTTTAGAATGCTGTGTATCCACACACCTTGTCTCTACTTAACATACCTATCTTCTCTTCTCAAAAAATTGATCTGGGAGGGTAAAAGAGCGAGGTACCCCCACTCCATTAACATTAAACATAGATCAGTATGAGGCATAGGAATGGTGGATGTCCATAATTATCACATTGCAACAAACTCAGACCAACTGAAGCATTTGTTCTCTACTCAGAAGACCCTGCTATGGGTTTATATCGAAGGTTACCTTACTAAAACTGACAAGTTGAGTGATTTGCTTTTCACAGATCTGTGGAGAGCACTGCCAGTCTCTGACCCATTACCCATCTACCCATTACCACCAAGGCATCTATATTGGCATGGAAGGATCTACATTTGGCTGTTTCAACTCCAAAGCATGCTGATCTAGTATGATTCCCTATTAGTATACTCTGTTCCCGTATGCAAGATCTTCCTGTCCTAGACTGGGCACACTACGGTATCAAATAGGTTGAGGATCTCCTTACATATAGTAAACGTGCTGACCCTAAAACTCTTCCACAGTGGTTCCACTTACCGCAGCCAATGTATTTCACGCTAGTACATATCAGGCATTTTCTATCCTCATCACCACCTCCCCAAGTAACTCTCCATCCTAAAACTTTTGAGCTTCAAAGATGCCCAAGAAGGGCATTTCTTTACTTTAAAATTTATTACATAACAAATCTGTCTTTATTAAGAACAACCTCATGACTAAGTGGGAAGCAGACTTAAATGCTATATCCTCTGACTCCCAATGGCAAAGAGCAATACGTTCCACAAAACAACGTTCCCTTATGTGTTACTCACTGGTATCTAGTGCTGAAAATCAATGTAAGCTGGTACCTCACGCCTTACAAATTGGCAAAGCAATATCCTGGTTGCTCTTCACTCTGCCCTGAGGTACCGTGGCCTCATGGGTAACTTATACCATATACTATCGTCATGCAAGGGTACCCGCAGCTTCTGGAGGAAGATCTTCTAAATTATATCAGAAATCTTGGGGGTTTTAACAGATCCCAATCCCAGCCTTGCCATTTTAAATATAGGAATTGACACCTTTTGGGACTTTATATATATAATGTTTACCTAACTCGTAAGCTTTGGGCATGTGTGTAATCTTACTTACTGAGGAACAACAAGTGTTCCTTCTGTGGTTTATATTACTTTATGTATTACCATAATGTCTACCTTATATATCAACAGATTATCTAACCTATTGTTACTAGTTATGTATATGTAACATTCTGATTGCATCTTCATGTTGAACTGAAAGTCCATTTGATGCACTTAAATGTACTCTGGCGGCTGCGTTCACATTCAAATGTTTTTCATGTTATGTTAAAACCCTAATAAAAAGGTATTGAATAAAAAAAAAATAAAAAAAGCTTGTAGGAGGAATTTTCCTTCTACTCTGACTGCCCTTTGAGGCCTCTCTGACCTTCTGTCTGGACAGTGCTGATTGGCCCTGTGCCGATCACATGCGCCCTCCCAAGAAAAAAAAAAAAAAAACTCTCTAGCAATACACACCAAACAGAGCATGTGCATGTATATAGCCCCCAAGGCTATGTACTATCAGGAGATGGATTGGGGATGGTGGAAGAAGGGCAGGATCAGAGAAGATAGTATCAACCAGCCTTTTTACACAATGTGCAGGATTAACCACTTAGGTTCCACAGTGAGTAAAACAAGCATGCTTTAGAAACACTTTACATTTTTTCCCACTTGAACAGCTCTGATTCCATCTTGACATAATACTTACTGGAAATATGAGTTCGACTCTCCACCTCACCACTGAATTCCTAATCTCCCACAATATAAAAAGTGTTGTTCTTGTTGAAACACTGCTCATAGCAGTGCTGTGGTCTGGGAAATGACCTGAATTGCCTCAGTTTGTACACAACCTTGTGGAACTTTCCTTTTCGTCCACTGGGACCAGTCTGAACAAAAGTGCCAAAATGATCAATTGCAAACAAACTAGCCTGGTTTTCAACTACATCCAGCAAAGCTATTTATTGCTCCACCATATGAGAGAACTATGCAAAATAATTGTTCCTCTTCCAGTTCCATAAGGACAAGAGGATGGTCTGGCCAAGATCTGGAAACTTTCTGTCAGACAGCACTGGTCTACACAAAAGCGCCCATTCTGACAACATGAGACATATGCTACAAACAGATCTTTCTGATTACAAACACAGGAGGTGGTGTCATAGAAACTTTTACAATAAGTGGTTACAGACTGATACATAATAGACACCATAATGCGCACAGATAAAAATGCAGCTTTGTTATGGGGAAAAAAATCATTTGGGAATAAGCTTCTCGCATCTTGTGTCCTGGGAACAATAAAATCTAATTTCTTTACATACATAGTAAATAGATGTGTTATATAGTATTTCTGTTAGGTGTATGCTATGAATATAAGGGAAATAAACTACTAGCTGACCCCGACTTTCTGCCATGTATAGACCTCTAACATTCCTGAAATCTGTTTTAAGAGATGGTCATGCCTTGCAAAGTTTAGCTATCTGTTTGATCTGATGAAGAGTTAGTCATCCTGTGTTTTTGGATAGATTTCAGGTGAGCACAAGTTGTCTATTAATATTTTAGCTTTTAATAGCATGTGTATTGTAAAATAACCAAACAGATAGATATTAAAACCAGTTGAATAAAGTCATCGAGATACATGGCCTAAACTAACTATATGCTCCTTGCAATATTGCTGCCAAGTGAAAGAAGTAGGAATTTAATTCCAAAAAATGGTACAGTTCCAATGGGTGTGTAGAATATATTTTTAATCTATATCAGTTTAGTTTAGGCAATGTGTATACAAAAATGGTTTACAGCCAATAAACCCAGTAATGGTACATGCATTCAAATCTGACACAGCTGAGATTCACTAGACTGTGGCTGTGAAAATTTAGAACAGACCTTTACGTAAGCATTAAAGTAGACCTTACATCAAAATGGTTTACTTATCTTGAAGCCCAGCAGTAATTCTAGAGGCAACTATTTTAGGCTTATATGCTGCCCTTAGCTATCTACCATTTAGGTTCACACTCAAACACTGTTGTAAGCTGCTCAATCCAAACCATGCTATTGAGTGCTAGGTTGAACTACTGTACTCCTCATACTTTCTCTCTGCATACTTCTCTCCGGGATAATATTACCCTTCCCTACTTTAGACAGATACCAGATCCTCACATTTGGGCAGTCTGAGGTATAACAACTCCTAAGCATATTATGGCAAACTGAAGATTTTATTGCCCTTAAAGTGACATTAAAGGTTCATTTAAAAAAGAAAAAAAAAAGCATACATGTCCTGCTTACCTGCTTTGTTCAATGGTTTTGCAGAGAGCAGCCCTGATTCTCCTCTTTTCGGGTCTCCCACCGGCACTCGTGGCTCCTCCTATTCAGCCAGTGCCCCCAATAGCAAGCATCTTAGCTGCGTGCTCGCTCCCGTGCCCCACCCTATGAGTCTATAAGACACACAGAGCCGTGGCTTGCCCCCCCCCCCACTCTCTCCTCATTGGCTCACTAGCTGTGATTGACAGTAGCAGGAGCAAATGGCTCCCACTGCTGTCTCAGCCAATGAGGAATGAGAGACCCGGAGAAGCTCAGCTCTCGTGCACATCGCTAGATCAAGAGGGAACTCAGGTGAGTATTAGGGGGGCTGAACACAGAAGTTTTTTTTACCTTCGTGCATAGAATGCATAAAGGTAAAAAAAAACCCTGAGCCTTTAAAACCATTTTAGAGTAACTTACCCTTTACCGAATTTGATGTTTTTTAGATTCTTGCAGCTGCGACATGCTGCTTCTGTACAATTTCCTGAGCTGAGTTTTTTTTTCTTTTTTATTTCTGTCTTTTTGCTATACCTATATGCTGGTTAACTTCTAGATGAGACTGCTGTATCTTGGTCTGTATCTTACTGAATTGCATAGCTGATATATGGTTCTTTGTTTGTATGCTGTATTACATTTACAAAAAACTTTTAACTGTCAGAAAAAAAGAAGTGCAAAAAGTAATATAGTACATTAGCTAAATGCATGCTTTGCCTAGAGATCTACTTCAAAGCCAACCTATGGTTTTCTTACAAAAGGCAAATCAATAGATGAGGTTTAATAGCAGCTTCAATAGTAGTATATATTCACCTTCTCTTCACTCCCTCGCCACTCTATTCAGTAATCAGAAAGGAAAAACATTCCTGGTTCTTTTGTTCATTTGAGAGAATGTGACTAACTCTTCTTTCTCCCATTGAATGTTTGGAAAACCAGCACTGTCCCATGGGGGCGAGTTCTCAGCCCTACAGCATGTGTGCTCCAAATTGATTTACCAAATCCATTTACCTTGGTCCATGATAAGGACCACCTGGCATTTCTGGATTTGGATCTATACCATGGAAATGGTCAGATCTATTCGAGAAACTACTACAAACCTACTTCTGGGAACTCCTTTCTCCATTATAATAGCTGTCACCATCCGCGCTGGCTAAATAATATACCCAAAAGTCAGTTCTGCAGATTACGACGCAATTGCGTCAAGCTTGCAGACTACCAGGAACAAAGTCTATCCTTGAAAAATAAGTTTTCAGATAAAGACTACCCAGCGTCTTTGGTAGAGGAGGCCTGTGCTTTGTACGACAACCCCGATCCGAAGAAGTCTATAAAAACCAACAGTCAGGGAAACATCATACGCTTTACCACCCAGTTTCATAGTGAATACAAACGCATGGAACATATTATGCGCAAACATTGGTCAATACTTCAACAGGACCCTCACCTAGCTAATTGCATATCCAATCAACCCAGGTTTTCATACAGAAAAGCCCCAAATATTAAGAGCCAGATAGCCCAGAGTAAGCTTCGTTCCAGAAAACATACATCCACCTCGTTAAAATTCTTCTCCATTATCGGAATGTATCAGTGCAAAAAACCTCTGTGCCTCACTTGTAGTTTCGTCCAACATGGACAAAAAGAGTTTTCCGTCAAGGGTAAAATTTACCCCATTAAAGAATTTTACACTTGTTCTACGGAACATGTGGTTTACTGTCTATCCTGTCCCTGCGGCCTACATTATGTAGGCCGCACTATACGGCCACTAAGACAACGCTTTGGAGAACATCGCCGAGCAATTCAGGCCGGTAAAGACAACCACAGTGTACCTCGACGCTTCACAAAACACCACAATAAATCTAGTGCTGGCCTAAAAGTATGGGTCATAGAGTCCATTCCCCCCACATTTTCTGAAGCAGAGAGGTTCGTGCGTTTATGTCGCAGAGAAACCTACTGGATTTATGCCCTTGACGTTTTGTCACCTGGGGGCATAAATGAGGAATTAGAAATTAATACGCTATTATAGAATATTATTTTGCACTGGATGTGCGTTTTTTTTTTCCCCGAAGAGAGGGTTGTGCGTTTATGTCGCAGAGAAAGCTACTGTGGATTTATGCCCTTGATGTTTTGTCACCTGGGGGCATAAATGAGGAATTAGAATTGAATACGCGATTACAGAATATCTTTTTGGGTCTCTTTGAATACTATTATGTGCTGGATGTGCGTTTTTATTTATTTATTTATTTATTTATATGTGTATGTATATATATATATATGTATGTATATGTATGTGTGTATGTTTTAATATATATGTTTATACATTTTTTAAATATTTTTAACATGGTAATGCAGTATTCACAAGTGCGACAATTGTGCAATGGTTACCAGCTTTCAGGGTATGCACATGCTGGTATCAATTACCTATCCAATTATCTTCTGCCAGAATGCACCTGTCCCATTTAATAATGATTCCAGTTGCCTATATAAATGTCCTTTTATCTCCAACGGGTGGAGGTCTGACGAAGGAGCTGAGCTCCGAAACATGTAACCGCCCACCACCAAATTGGACACCAGCTGCTGCGTCCACATCCTGCCTTCAGGAAATCTCATGCCGACCAGGCTGAGACACAGACGAAAGGACGCATCTACAGGAAGCAGATCACCGGATGTCCTCATTGCAACCATTCAGCACAGCGGATAGGAAGACTCCAGACAGATCTTTGCTATGCCCATGTCACCTTAACCAAATGTGAGTGCTTTTATACTTTTAACCTAATAAATACTCAGAGCCTACTGCACTTAGAGGCGCCTTGTCTTTTTATCTTGCTCCAAATTGAGGCTTATGAATGGAAAATCGAACTCTATTCCTCCATCCACACACTCGACATGGATGGGGGAATCTTCTCTGCTAAGCAATAAGCATTTGTATTCTGCACAACCACAGTGCCCATGTGTGGATCATTTAGCAGGGACTGTCAAATTTCATACTATGTATGGCCAGCTTTATGGCCAGCTTTAGAACCTTCACTCCCCACAGCCAAACAAAGCCGAACAGAAGAGATATCACATAAAAATGCAATTTATCTCTTCATCATTATCTTTATAGCCAGAAGTGACTTGTGTGTGTAAGAAAAGCAAAATAGCAGCCCCCAATGAGAGAATAACTGGAACTCTTAGGATAGGCTCTGGGGATAGGCTGGAGCAAAGTTTTTTTTATCATAATTTATGCACTAATAAGTTATATAAAAGCTTGGTAGTTCCTATTTGTCAAATTGGTTTCTGTAAACATCAGAAAGGAAGGTTGGCTTTAACTAACCACCATAGATCCCAGAACATTTACCAGATTCACTTATTACTGTCATACTAACCAACAAGTAAATAAAAGTAAAGTGAAGTGCAAGTTTAATAAACATGCCCCAAGTCCCCTTTTTATTGCAGTGAAATTTGACAAATAATGTTTTTTAGGTCAGATTTACAATGTTATGGAAATGTCACTGAAGTGAGAGTTGGAAATTGGTCATACAGTACATGAAGAGTTAACACATGCTTAATTTTTTATAGAACTCCACAAATACACAAACTTCATTTTGACGGTTATATTCTCCCCAGACTTTATATATATTTTATTCCCCAAGTTGATGTTCATTGAGTCGCTGCATCTTGTTTCTGCTTTATGCTAAGTTAAAGAGTTGGTTTATTAGTGTAAATGACTACGTCCTTTGAATTACCTCATCAGTAAGATTAATTTATTTCCCTTTAATTAGGTCCCTGTGGCTAAAACTGGCTGGTAGCATTAGCATGTCCTGTATGGAAAGTGGAGCTTGGAGACTTTGTACAGGCTTCAGTCACATTTATGTGTCCACAGAAGCAGCATCAAACCGACACGTAGGCAAGCAATAATTAATGGCTCTGAATTATTCAAACACAAATTCCTTTTGAAATAGGATGAATATCGGCACCTTTTAATGATACTGTGATATGGATAAGAAGTCACTGTATTTAATAAAAGTAGGTAGTCACGGAAGAATTGTTCCCTTTTTCATTAACTTAGTTGAGAGCTGAGATTTGGACAACATTCACCTTTAAAATGCACTGATCTTCTTTCAGAACAATGTTACTCAGCATGCATTTTGTTTATGTTCTGCTCCAGAAATCTTATAAAATCTTTTTTTGATTTGCAACAAGAAAAAGAAAGCAATCCTGCATTAAAGAAATATAAATATTATGAAATCTTTGACATTGAGACTTTGTATAAAACACCTGGAGAAAGATTAGAAAGTGAAAAGGAAGTAAAACTTTTATGGTGCATACTAGTTCCTGTTTAGTGCACCAGAAAGTTCAAACTATTAGAAGAACATCCAGACAACTAGCATTTTCAGGATGGGTTTTTGCAATAGCATTCTCTATATTCTCTTAGTTAACTTTTCATATAAAGTAGTTCTAAAGCATAAACATTTTTACCTTTATGCATTCCCTGCATTAAAGGATAAGTCCAGGCAAAACCTAACTAACACTAAAGCTGCTCTGTGCCACATTCTAAACCTAATCTAGCTAACCCTGTAAATCAAAAATCACTGTACCTACCTATTTTGCAGCCAATCCAGTCCAGTCCCACGCTAAGCTGTCAGCTTGGTCCATTGGCCCCTCAATGCAGCAAAGTCAGCCTGTACCTTTAGAAGGTTTTGAAGAAGTAGGTTGTCAGTGTGAAACACGTCAACCTTTCCATGGTCTGTGTCCTTCTCCTGCTGGCAGTTTTACAAATGTTTCAATAAATCTATTGGACTGGCAGAGATGTGCAGCCAATTTTTTTCCCTAGTTAAATACACAAATGCTAGTCAGGGCTAGCACCCAGTCCCACCTGTCCTCAGAATTACACCTCTCAGCTGGAGCAGTGAATTGGCCTCTCTGTTTTCCCTGGCTTCAGCGTGGAGGTGGGTGCAGGAGAGGCACTTGACAATGGAAGCCCCATAGTAAGTCTATGGGTGACGTCACTTCCTGATCATTTTACAGCCGTTGTCGGTCCTCTCTTGCAAAGAGCGTCCATTGCTGGAGACCGAACAAAATAAGCTGCAGAATAGGTAAGTACAGCGATTTTTGCTTTACAGGGTTAGATAGATTAGTCTTAGAATGTGGCACAGAGCAGGTTTAGCATTAGTTATCATTTAAGGTAAAAAATGTTTAGGTATTGGTATCACCCCCTTTTACATTAACCTAAGTCTTCACTTGATTCAGTGCTGTGTCCATTTGTAGCAGCTCTCCCAAGTCTCACAGGCTTTGCTAAGGCAACAGGAACCATTGGCTATGGCTACTGCCAGTCAAATTCTATGATGAGGTAGCAGGGGGTGGGGTTGAGTCAGACTGTCTGTGTCTATGGATGCAGGTAGCATGGCCCAGGGTTGAGCCTGCAGGTATGCTATGATAGGAAGCTGATTCCTATGGAGGCACCGTGAAGAGCCAGGAGCAAGGAGGATTGGGCCACACAGTGCAATTCTACTGCATAGAGTCTCAGGTGTAAATGGGGAGCAGGTGTGTCAAATTTGGGGTTATCGCTCTCACTCTCTCAAACTGGTCACTGGAAGTTCAACATGGCACCTCATGGCAAAGAATGCTCTGAGGATATAAAAAAAGAATTGTTACTCTACATTAAGATGACTTAGGCTATAAGAAGATTGAGAAGACAGTGGTTTAACAGCACAGGCTCCACTCAGAACAGGCCTCGCCATGGTTAACCGCAAAAGTTGAGTGCAGCGTCATATCCAAAGGTTGTCTTTGGGAAATAGACTTATGAGTGCTGCCAGCATTGCTGCAGAGAGGTTGAAGGGGTGGGGGGGTCAGCCTGTCAGTGCTCAGACCATACGCCGTACACTGCATCAAATTGGACTGCATCGCTGTCGTCCCAGAAGTAAGCCTCTTCTAAAGATGATGTACAAGAAAGCCCGCAAACAGTTTGCTGAAGACAAGCAGACTAAGGACATGGGTTACTGGAACCATGTCCTGTGGTCTGATGAGACCAAAATAAACTTATTTGGTTCAGATGGTGTCAAGCGTGTGTAGCGGCAAACCAGGTGAGGAGTAGGGATGATCGAGCGGTTCGGGTCGACCATCGGTTCGACCCGAACATTGGCTGTTCGAAATTCGGCCGAATTCCGAACTTTTTGCGGTAAAAGTTCGGAATTCGACCACCAGAACCGCCCAAAATGCAATGGGACAGGAACTGGGCTTTAAAAGCCCATGATTGGCCCAGAAACATCAGAAATTAGATTGGAGTGACTAGGGGGTCCAGAGGCCAATCAGGAGTGAATACGCCCTCCATACGCCCCCCAGTATATAACATAGCCCCGCCAAATCTCTAGCACTGTAATAGAGAGGCTGTGCAATAGAGTGGAAGCATTTCTGTTACTCCTGCTGCTCCAGTGTCATTTTGCAATTATTAGTGTGAGGAAAGGGATATGCAGTGTAGTTAGGGTACTATATACCACTATAGTTAGATTCAATAATCTAGTTTCTGTAGGGAAACTTTTGGTGTCAGGGTGACCGTAGTGTATTTTAGGGTGAACTGACTCTGCTATGCCAGGGTAACCGAACTCTTCTATGTCAGGGTGACCGTAATGTAGTTTAGGGTGAACTGACTCTGCTATGCCAGGGTGACCGAACACTTCCATGTCAGGGTGACCGTAATGTAGATATATTACGGTATATACTGTATATATATATATATATGGAATCAAAAAACACAATTTTGAAGCCCTAAAACCCAATAAATGCCCCTAAAAAGAACCTAGGGTTCTGGGTCATTCCCAAGGGACTATTAATCACACAAAAAAAAGTTCTTAAAAATTGTCGTTTTTGATAGATATATATATATATAAATATATGTGTGTATATATATATATATATATATATATATATATGGAATCAAAAAACACAATTTTGAAGCCCTAAAACCCAATAATTTAATGGGTTTTAGGGCTTCGAAATTTTGTTTTTTGATTCCATATATATATATATACATACACACACACACATATATTTATATATATATCTCTATCAAAAACGACAATTTTAAAGAACTTTTTTTTGTGTGATTAATAGTCCCTTGGGCATGACCCAGAACCCTAGGCACTTTTTAGGGGCATTTATTGGGTTTTAAGGCTTCAAAATGGTGTTTTTTGATTCCATATATATATACACACATATATTTATATATATATCTCTATCAAAAACAAAAATTTTTAAGAACTTTTTTTTTGTGTGATTAATAGTCCCTTGGGCATGACCCAAAACCCTAGGCACTTTTTTTTGTTTTGATCATGGGAGAGTCGGACCACTGCGCAAAGCCTTCTCCAGGATATCACAAAGATTCTCAATGGGATTAAGTTCTGGACTCTGTGGTGGCCAATCCATGGATTTAAATTATGTCTCATGCTCCCTGTCCTCTTTCACAATTTGAGCCCGATGAATCCTCGCATTGTTATCTTGGAATGTGCCCGTGCCATCAGGGAAGAAAAAATTAATTGATGGAATAACCTGGTCATTCAGTATATTCAGGTAGTCAGCTGACCCTATTCTTTGGGCAAATGCAGTAACTATCCAATAGGATCCAATTAGTTGCTTAGTTTATTCCGGGTGGCGATTTTTTTTTTTTTGGCCAGGCAGTGTGTGTATATATATATATGTATATATTTATTTACTGTATATATGTGCAGGAACTCAACAGTGCATCCCTCCCCTGACGAACCACATTGAATGGTGGGTGTGCCCAAATTGCAAAGGGAAAAGGTCTTAAAGAGGCATTAAACATCAGGAATGCATTATGTGCAGAGTTCCACCAGGAGTGCTTTATGTGCAGAGCTCGGGGATGTTCTATATACAGAGCTCAGGTGTGTGCTATGAACAAAGTGCAGGTTTCAGGACTGCGCTACTTGCAGAGTGCAGGTTTTGGAATTGTGCTATGTACAGAGTGCAGGGCTCAGGGATGCGCTATGTGGAGAGTGTAGGGTCCAGGCGTGCACTACGTGCAGAGTGCAGTGTTCAGGGTTGCGCTACGTACACAGTGCAGGTTTCAGGGGTGCACTATATACAGAATTCAGGGGTGCACTATGCACAGAGTGCAGTGTTCAGGGGGGTGTTATGTACAGAGTGCAGGGTTCAGGGGTGTGCTACATACAGAGTACAAGGTTCAGCTCTCTTTTACAGGCTGTCCACATATCATTTCCACCCCTCCTCAGCTCTGACCTCTGCACTACTCTTCCCCCCCATCCCACACCTCTGCGCACACATCCCTCCACTGCCCTCATTTATACTTCCCAAAGTTTCTTTTTAAAAAAAAATACCAGGCCCAGCTCTAGTACCTCCACCCACTGTAGACAGCTCCGTCTCTGTCTTGCTTCCAGTGAGATCATCTGTTGGCATCTGTGCACCTGGGCACAGATGGGAATTAGAGTGCAGCCTATCACCAATGCCTCCTACCACCCATGACCTCATTACACATGCATCTGCATCCCATAATTCACTGCTGTAAGTGTAAGGAAGGGACGGATCTGTGGGAGCCATCTAGATGCCAGCTGTCCTTGTGAACACAGAAGCTGGGCTTCTGTGTTTACAAGTGACAGTGGTGAGCGGAAAGTGGAAGGCAAGAGCTGAAGGAGTTCAGTGTTCCGGCTGAAAGAAAGCTATATATATGCACTGTGTGTGTATATATATATATATATATATATATATATAGTATCTCACAAAAGTGAGTACACCCCCCCCCCCCCATACACACACACATTTTTGTAAATATTTTGTTATACCTTTTCATATGACAACACTGAAGAAATGACACTTTGCTACAATGTAAAGTAGTGAGTGTACAGCTTCTATAACAGGGTAAATTTGCTGTCCCCTCAAAATAACTCAACACACAGCCATTAATGTCTAAGCCGCTGACAACAAAAGTGAGTACACTCCTAAGTTAAAATGTCCAAATTGGGTCCAAAGTGTCAACTTTGTGTGGCTACCATTATTTTCCAGCACTGCCTTAACCTTCTTGGGCATGGAGCTCAACAGAGATTCACAGGTTGCCACTGGAATCCTCTTCCACTCCTCCATGACGACATCAGGGAGCTGGTCGATGTTAGAACCTTGCGCCCCTTCACCTTCCATTTGGGGATGCCCCACAGATGCTCAATAGGGTTTAGGTCTGCAGACATGCTTGGCCAGTCCATCACCTTTACCCACAGCTTCTTTAGCAAAGCAGTGGTCCTCTTGGAGGTGTGTTTGAGGTTATTATCATGTTGGAATACTGCCCTGTGGCCCAGTCTACAAAGGGAAGGGATCATGCTCTGCTTCAGTATGTCACAGTACATGTAGGCATTCATGGTCCCCTCAATGAACTGTAGCTCCCCAGTGCCAGAAGCACTCATGCAGCCCCAGACCATGACACTCCCACCTCCATGCTTGACTGTAGGCAAGACACACAGCTGCTTGTGCCTATTTTGTGAGTATTTATTGCTTTTAACCACTTAAGCCCCGGAAGATTTTACCCCCATTCCGACCAGGGGGTATTTTGCGATTCGGCACTGCGTGACTTTAACGGAGAATTGCGCGGTCGTGCAACGCTGTACCTAAACTAATTTGGCGTCCTTTTTTTCCCACAAACAGAGCTTTCTTTTGGCGGTATTTGATCACCTGTGCGATTTTTTGATCAGGCGCTATAAACAAAAAAAGAGCGTCCATTTTGCAAAAATAGCAATATTTTTCCCTTTTTTTTATATGAAATTCCCCCAAAAAAAATGTAAAAATCAAAATTTTTTAAAATTTTCGGCCAATTTGTTTTATGCTACCTATGTTTGGTAAAAAAAATCGCAAAAAGCGTATTTTGATTGGTTTGCGCAAAAGTTATTGCGTTTACTAACTAAGGGAAAGATTTTTGTCATTTTTGTTGTTTTTTTTTTTAACGCGTAATGGCGGCGATCTGCGATTTTTTTTGCGGTACTGCGACATTGCGGCGGACAGATCGGACCCTTGACTGACATTTTTGACACTTTTGGGGTTACCAGTGACATTTCTACAGTAATCAGTGCTATACATATGCACTGTTACTGTAAAAATACACTGGTAGTGAAGGGGTTAACTTTATTTGAGAGGGAGGGGCTGTGTGTGTCCCTAGGGGCGTGATTCTAACTGTGATTGGCTGGGGCTTCAGCTGTATGCAGAGTGATCAACGGATCTACATAGTAGATCCAGATGATCAGCTCTCATACAGCGAGGAGAATGACAGGCAGCTTGTTTACACAAGCTGCCTGACTTTCTCCCTCTCCCCCGCCGATCGCAGAGTGGCCGGCGGACATCGGGTCCGCCGGTCACACGCGCGGGGGGGTCCGTGACCACTCGGGAGCGGGAGCGCGCCTCCGGGGGCGCGCGCTCGCTCCCTAGACCCTCACAAGCTAGTGACGTAGCCCTACGTCACTTTGCCTGTGAGGGGCTGACCGCCGACGTAGATAGTCGTGCGGCGGTCGGCAAGTGGTTAATAAACTGTATGGTGATTCCTAAATGACAGAGAGCACTAGATTTCTTCCTTTCTGCATTATATATGGATCGGTTTTCTTGAGAGGGGTCTGAAGGATTTAAAACAGAGATCTCCACCAGATTTGATATATCCCCACTTGGGGAACTGCTTTATCTGACCCACTGGTGAAACAGAGGTCAGATAGTAAGGTAAGAGGTTCATCCATGGGGGTGAAGAAGAAGCACAGAGAAGCACAGAGCACCTGGCACTTTATGGATTTTTGCACTGAAGTATCACCCATTGAGATTTTATGGACTATTTTTGAACATTATTGTAATATTTTTCATGGTATTTATTAATACTATTGCTAGCACCTTCTACTTTTTTGCACTTTTTGGACTATTTCTTTATATTATCGATCAATATTAATATTGCTAGCACTTTGCACTTTTTTGCACTTTATGGACTATTTCTTCATATTATTTATTAATAATTGATGTGATTATTGTTAAATTGTTAGCGCTTTTTTGCAGTTTTTTCTGGCGCAGCACTATTTGATATATACATATATGTCCAATCTTCATCCACATCCTCAGGAGGGTTCGTATGAGAATGGGGCTTACAGTCTCTCAGCTTTCCCCCACACTTCTGCTGTCCCTAGAGCCCTTTACTTTTCGTTCTGTTTGCAAACAGAATTCCTATCAATGCAGACGCCGGGAATTAAAGGCAGACTTCCATTATTCACATCAATTTCATCAATCTGTGTTCTTTGATTATCATGTTTATCATCATCATCATCATGATCATCATTATTCAGGATTTATATGCCATGAACAGTTTGTGCAACTCATTACAAACTAAAGAGAAACAGTACAGTTGCAATACAATCCAAAAGAAGAGGGAGGCCCTGCTTGCCTTATATTACAAAAGGTAAGGTGCAAGCAGACTTGTATAAAGTATTCAAAATTTCTACTTGAGTAAAAGTACAAGTGCTCGAACAAAAAGTGACTTGAGTAGAAGTGGAAGTGCTCGCAGAAAAAGTTACTTAAGTAGAAGTACTAAAGTATTCAACATTTTTTTTACTTAAGTATTGCAAGTAGTTTTTTCAAAAAATTTGCTACTTAAGTACTAAAAGTAAAAAGTATCAGTAGTTTTGAAAAAAAATTTCTACTCAAGTACTGAAAGTAGAAGTACAAGTACTGTGTTATGTAGTTATTAAAGAAAGAAGTCAAAAGTTTGAACATCATATTGTTTTTTATTATTTCAAATGATTTATTCAAATGATTAACCTAAAGGACAATCACAATTCCTTAGGCTATAACTTTTTGTAAACAAAAAACAGATAAAGTATGTCCCTCCCTTCCCCTTTTAAAGCATCCACCTTTTAAAGCCAGGGGTGGTCTCCATCCTGAGCTTCCTCACTCTCACAGCCAGGCAGATCACTTGAAGTTGAAGGGCCAGGGGTGGAAGGTGGTGTTTTTGGTTCGTCCATCTTTTCAGCTGATCAAAAGGCAGAACAGGAGCATGTGCAGTCTTCTTAATCGCGGTTTGATTTGATTTGCTCAATTGATGATGATGTGCCAGGCCAGCTTCATCAAACCTACAATGCTTAAAGTGAAAAATGCATCAAAAACTACTAACAAAGTGGCTGTGCTAAAAATGCTAATAAAGTGCCTGCAATTATATATATATATATTCTTCTTGTATTCAAAATCATCGCCCACAGTATCAAAAATAAAGTGACATGTC
Organism: Pelophylax lessonae; assembly: GCF_965119305.1. Lineage (NCBI taxonomy): Eukaryota > Metazoa > Chordata > Amphibia > Anura > Ranidae > Pelophylax > Pelophylax lessonae. The sequence goes on from NC_138768.1 coordinate 415,726,635, forward strand.
TGTGCTAAATGCAGTGCAAATTATTCCCACAATGTAAATTTAATTCATATAAAATATATTATATGACAATACCACAATAAAATAAGTTGTGATTGTGAATAAGTTAGGTGCAAGTTTAAGTGTGTAAACTAAACTTTATAAGGAAAAGTCCATAACTGAATTCCAGTGTGCAATCTAAGAAGTGCTTGTTACTTGCTGTCAGATGCTTCCACCTTTCTTCTGTGATCTGCTCAAGTAAAGTGGTGGACTGGATAGCCTCTCTCTCTGCCTCTCACCTTAGTAGCACTGGCACTGCACTGGTTCAAAAAGCTGTCTATATTATTTTCATTATAAGAACTTGTCAGAACATGCTTCCACCACCTGTCCTTCACACTAGTAGTGCTCATTTGCTTTGCTCAAGTCAAGTGCCACTGCCAGTGGCCACTACAGTGCAGGCAGAGCCGCACAGGCAGAGGCAGGCCGCAGGAAGCACAGGCACCACCAACACAACACTTATGGTCCATGGACCATGGATGGTCGGATAATCATCATAGCCGTCAGTCTCACTCTTCTTGGTTCAAAAAAGCCACCCATGACCCGTGTGTATATAATATATTAATATTTTATATTGATTATTTGTTTCTCAAATGGCACATTTGCCATGGCAAGGATTAGGCCCTCTCTACGGTCCACCTCACTCACCTCATAAAGAAGATGAGATAACGAAGAAAATGCTCCGAGTCCCGCTGCCCGTGTCACAACTCCTCTCAGTAAGTGCCCTAAGGGGTGGAGTCTGAGTGACACACAACACGTCTAGAGGCAGAGACCTAGAGCGGGAAGACGGCAGCACGGCTCGTCCAGTGCAGTCTCTTAACTTGATGATCATGACAGTGATTCCGCGGGCCGCGGCGCGAGCGAGGCTGTGGGATTGTTTGAATTGAGTTGTGCTGCCTACTGCTACACGCTACCTACTACTAAATTGTGAGTCAGTATATTTTATTTCATTTTTATATATAAAAGCGGTATTGTTGAGCACTACTAGCCACTAGATCTCCTGGCTGTCGCTTTGTCACATGTTGGGGAATCACATCGGCTCGGCCCAAGAAGTGGCGGGTGTCCCCGTCATCCTGCCAGGGCCGCCAAGAAGTTCATCACCTAATCTTAAGTTATTAATATCTTATGAGGAGAGGACCTATGAGATTGAGAATTGAAATAATTAAATATATATGGCTTTTTGAACCAGTGCAGTCAGTGCCAGTGCCACAGTGCCACCCAGACGCTATCCACCAGTGCCACCACCATTAAGTGTGTTGGTCGGTCACTCGAGCACTGAAGGAGGTGGAAGCATCTGACAAGTGAAGTGACACTTTAGATTTGCACACTGGAATTCATTTATGGACTTTTCGTTATAGATAGGTTTACACACTTCAACTTGTTGCACGCACCTGACCTAACTTATTTCATAACTTATTTTATTGTGATTTATTGTCATATTTTATATGAATTGAATTCACTGTTACATTGTGGGAATAATTATTTTCACTGCATTTAGGCTTTAGCACATTCATGTCACTTTATTTTTGATACTGTGTGGAGTGTGGGCAGGGCACTGGGGGCAACGATGATATTATATCGATTGCACAGGCACTTTATTCGCACAGCCAAGTTGTGTTTGTTAGTAGTTTCTTGATGCACTTTAAGCGCTGTAGCACCATTTATTTGTTTGTTTCATATTTTCTTTTTATTGGAAAGATTTGGAATAGCAGCTTTTATTATACACAGCCTTTATTTTCGTATGCGCTGATTTACAAATGACATTATACACATTTTTTTGAGCTTTATGTAACCTGCCATCTACTGTTCTGGCAGTGGTAATTTTTTTAAAAGTAACGAGTAACTATGCAGCACAAAAAAAAATACTTGAGTAGAAGTATCGAAATCATCGAAAAAATGTAGTGAAGTAAAAGTAGAAGTAGGAGAAAAAAATTCTACTCTAGGAAAGTACAGATACCGCATTTCGGTACTTAAGTACAGTACTTAAGTAGTTCTACTTCGTTACTATACATCTCTGGGTGCAAGTGACACAAAAGATAATAATGGTGAAGAATGAACTGATGAAGGAAATAGAGGTACAGTTTTTAGGTGAAGGCTTTTAGGCTTCCCTAAAGAGATGCATTTTCAGCTGGATAGAGACGATAATTGCTTGACACGTTTGAGTAGGAAGTTCAACAGTTCATGGGAATGTGAGAGGCTCTGGAGAAATCCAGGAGTAAAGGATCAGAGGAGATAACAAGGGAGCTAGAGAGGAGGAGGACTTGAGATTTGTGTAGAGGACAGTGGGGGTGATATTTTTAGTTTAAATTGGTGATGTAGCTGTGGGCAGAGTAGTGGAGAAATCGTGGAGAGATTGCCGGGGGTGACGGTCACTGACATGGCATGACATGACATGAGTCCAGCAGTAGCATTTATAATTGATTAAAATGGGATAGCCTGTGTGAATGTATACCAATGAAAAAGGAGGCAAGAGATAACCAGAAAAATAATTATCAGCTTTGTTGTGTAATTTTTTAAAGAAGAGGACGTTTTGGAAATACTATGGAGATTAAGATGGCCTGAAAAAGAGGCCAAAGTCGAGGATTATACATAGCATCCTGATGGTAAGATTTGGACATTGATTGGATTTGGGGCCTGAAAGAGAGGTCAGAGTCCAGTGTTATACCTAGCACCATAGCATGAGTACAGCAGCTGAAAATGGTGCTATTGATCCTGGGGGGGGGGGGGGGTAAAGCATTGAGCTGAGGAGAAGAGACAGATTTGGATGTCTTCAACATAGAGATGGCGTTAGAAGCCATGAGAGGTTATCAACTGGCCAAGAGTAGGGGGGTGTAGAAGGAGAATAAAGGTGATCTAAGAACCCCTAGAGAAAGAGGGAGAGAGTGATTTAGAGTTGTAGGTGACACTAAAGGTGCAATGGGCTTGATAGGAAAACCAGGAAAGAGGAAAGTCTCTGAGTCCAAGGAAATTTCATTTTTTGACAAGTAACAGGTGGTTACAGCATCAAAGTTGGCAGAAAGGTCTAAGAGTTTGAGTACTGTCATTGGTTTTGGCAGTTAGTAGGTCAATTGTGAGTGTTAGAAGGGCAGTTTCAGTGAAGATTTGTGGGCAAAAGCCAGACTGTAGGAGTCAAGAAGGTTGTTATCAATGAGGTAGCAACTCAGACAGATGTAGACAAAGCATTTAGAGGTAAACAGGAGTAAGTAGATGGGTCTTAAGTGGTGCGCTCCAGTGAGGGCTTTTTAAGCATAGGGTGAAAGTGAATGTTTTAGAGGGGTGTGGAATATGCCAGTAGAGAAAGTTTGCAGATGTGGGTTAGGGAACACAGGAGCAAGAGGGTGATAATCATACTTCTGAAGGACTAGTTGTGAGGGAGAAGTGGTGAGGTAACAGGGTCCAGGCAGAGACAGGGAATGTAGAGACCATTACTAGGTTACTAAAGACATGTGTGTTTCCACCAACTCCCACTGTGGTTGTAATAGTTCCAGAGTAAGCTCATTCAAAACTTTAAAGAGGAAGTAAACCCTCCTCGGGAACTTGTACCTATAGGTAAGCCTATGATAAGGCTTACCTATAGGTACTGTAAATATCTCCTAAACATGTACCGTTTAGGAGATATTTACCTTCGATGCATCCAGTGACATCACCGGCGCATGCGCTATGAAGGAACGGCCGCTCGTGCTGTTCCTTCAGAGCCCCGTGCCGTGACTGTAGGCTACCGCGCGCGTGCGCGGGAGTGACGTCACCGCGGCTCCGGCCAATCAGATGGCCGGATGCCGCGATCCCGGAAGACGGGCGACTAGACATGTCGCCAGTCATAGAGGTGAGCGGACGGCACGGCGGGGGCTCGTTCTAAGGTAAGTATTTCATAATGAGCTAGTATGCGATGCATACTAGCTCATTATGTATTTCTCTTTCAGGTTGTAGAAAAAAAAAAAAAGTTTACAACCTCTTTAATGTCATCTGCCCCCACCGTGTCCATAGAATTGTCCATAGGAATTTATATAGAACACATAGCAGAGTTTGCCTTCAAGATGAGAACTCACTAGAAGATTTGCCTTGTCACACTTATCAAGAAAAAGTTTTGATCAAATACTCACCCCCAAATAGTAAAGCCAGTATGAGGTCGAATTACCCTTTAAAGGTAATTTTCTGGACAAAAGCATTGTTTTGTTTTGGGAGGTTTTTATGGGCACAGAATTTAAAATTATGTGGCCGCTGTTAGAACTGGTTTTTAAACTTATGACCTAATGCAGCACAAATTATCATGTTACCTATTTCCACGATGAAGATTAGACAAATGGTTACATTTTATGTTTTTTTAAACATGACACGAAAGCAGGAAACATTTGCAAACTTTAGAAGAAAGAAAAAGAAATGTTAATAAAGATTACGGCTGGTTTCTTGGCTGCATGCCCAGTTACAAATATAATATATACCTTCTGTAGGAGGAATTGTTAAAAATTATCAAAATCTAGAACAGTTTACAGCATAATTTAATAGATAGAAAGGTTAATCTGGGGGATGCTCCAAGTCTGTTTCTTGATTTCAGCTAATGTTCCATATGAATTCTATGCGTTTTATATATTGAGAATGAAGTTCTGATGGCAACAGTTGTAAGTTGTAACATATTAAATGTGTGCACAAAGAAAAGAAGCACAGAAGTGTCAATTATTCATGAAGTTTTTTCAAGATGACTTTTATCGGGTTCAGAGATGTAATGAAAGGTACAATGAGGCTGTGTGCAGCTTAGTAACCCACATCAGTCAGATTTCAAATTCATTCAGCCAGGTAATTTAGGAAAGCTATGACTGGTTACTGTAGGTCAGTATACACATTCTGATTACTATTTCTACAAATTAAGGACATTTACCCAGGCTGTCATCTAAACCCAATCACTAAAATACTTTAACACATAAACCTTGTAGTTGGCAACACATAAAGGCTGTATAGTCTAAAACTGACAAAAAAAAATGCCAGTGTGGCAAAATCTGGGCACAATAAACATACAGGGGGGGGGGGGCATGCAGCTCCAACTATGCTTACAGCCCCCTCAAAGGTAAGTGCTGCAAGTCCCAAAGGCCCCAGCTCTAAAGCTTTGTTTGCACACCCCTATCCTCCAGACCATTTACAATGCACATGTCCCCAAATTTTGTTTCATTAATGGCCAGGAGGACAGGGAGGCAGAGACATGATTGATTCTGAGATCTATAAGACCTGTAGCACTTAAAAAAGAGCTGACAGGAGAGATATTTCCCCCAGCAGATTGGTCTAATGTAGAAGAAATCCTGAATGATGGAGGTAGAGTCTGAAGAGTCTAAAGAATGTATAAATGGGTGAACGCTGGTGCCTGGAGCTGGGCATTCATATAGCGAACTGGAAAAATTCTCTATAGCATTGTTGTACGGAATGCTCAATGAATTCTTTCTTCTGTGATTGACTTGCTGATTTTCTAAAAGCCTGCACCAAGAAAAATGTTAAATTTCAGCTATCCCCTGCAATAATACTTTTATTTTTGATAAAATAATATCTAAGGCCCATCCACTATTAAAAGGATGCAGACACTGCATCTTTCTCATTACAACACCAAAAGGGGTCCTTTTTTAAATGTTTTCACATAAGATTCACCAGTTTCACATAAGATTCACCAATCCTGTTTAAAAAAAGCTTTAAAAAAAGTGTGAATTTTGGGTGAAAGTATTGTAAAACTTGTGTGAAAACATTTATAAATGGACCCCTGAGACTAAACAGCATAGTTATAATGAAGGCTGTGACCCACAATAAATGCTTAAAGGTCCCCAGGCTATCAAGGTTGGATGAGCTGGATGCCGCTGACTAGTGAGGGTGCAGGCTGAGAAGAGGTCTGTCCAAACCCAAAGGATGCTGCAGATAGTCTGGCCACTGCACACCTCACCTGAGAGGTTAGAAGGTAAAAGGAGCCTCAGCTAGATTCATACAGGCCACATCCCCAACATGTTTCTCCCCACCCAGCATGATTAAGCCCTGGGGCCTAATCATGGAGATATCCAGAGATCCATGATTAAGGCCAGAGGGTGGCTTCAAACATTTGGGGACGTGGCCTGGTTGAATCTGCTAAACACTTGTGACGGATGAGGTCTGTGGCAGCTAGGCTATCTCTTCCTATAACAAAGTCTGACCTTCCTATTTAGAAATCATTTTGAAAGGGAATTTTTGAAACAGGTATTTTCTTCAGAACTTAGAAAGGCGAGGAATACCAATGTACCTATAATATGTTGTTACCATGTACTGTTCCTTCATTTCAATAAAATCTTTGTTGGAAAAAAAAGAAAGGCAAGGAAAACATTTGCTAAAATCTAAAATATACACACTTTGAGTTCCTATAACTTCCATAGCTAAACATATACAGAAAAATTCTAAAATTATTATGATGAATCCAAACAGATTCTTTGCCTAAAATTTTACACATTTTTTTCATTGACTTATTTTTGACATGTCAGTAAAAGCTTTTGTTCACTAGCTGTGCAGCAAAGGTAACCATTTCTATTTGTAGCAGAAGTTTCCCATCATGCTTGAAAAATGTCATAACAGAGAGCAAGCACTTTCATCACAATCAAGATCTCATTAACACTCCATTTTAAACCCATACTTTTCTACCCCGAACTCTTTATAGTTACTTACTGCCAGTGATGCTTGGATCAGTCACAACATAGTTATCTTTTGCCAAATCCTTGAAACAGGCCTAAACTCAGATGATACAGACATGAAAAGAGAAGCTTATCAACTACAGCTTACAGTATATGAGAGACAGGTATTGAAATTGTATAAAAAGTTGCGCTTTTTGAGAAATATACAAAATCTTAAGATAGCGAAGCCTTTGTTGCATTCCAAGGCCAGGTTACCAAATGTCACCTGCATATTTATTAGGCTGTTACTAAACGGCACAGCAGAAGTGTATTCCACATATTTAGCGTGCAATAATTTAGCCTGTCGCCAATATGTCCCCTTTGCTTGGGCTGCGATAATCCAAGCATGGTAATCAGCCATTTGGCATGAGACAGGAATGCTGAGAGCCAAGATCAATTCACACATGTTGCTCTTGACCACAAGGCTGTAGACATGCTGACTTTACAATCCAGTCAGGCTTATAGTTTCCTTTACTTTAATCATTATCTGATGTTTAGAGCTATTCCAGCTGCTTCACGTGGATGTAATTTAAAAGTCCGCACTTACAAGGAAGACAGGAAAATATTTCCTCTTAACTTCACAGATTTGGATATAATTAGCTTCCAGTGAGGTATGGCATGCATTAAAATTCATTATTTACTGGATTAATTTGTCATATGGTTCACCCTGACTAAAATTATTACAGGTACAAGGAGTGGTGAAGTATAACCATAAGAGATTATATGGGGCTTAGAGGTAGAGGAAATGTGGTACAGTATTTGGACCCTTCTCCCACCCCCACGATTCCACCTAATAAGACAATGCTGATAGTATCGGGTGTACTCTTAGAACTGCTTTAAGGCTCTGTGACCGCATGCTACAAAAGAATCGATCATGATTGGGTTCATGCAGCAATTTGAATATAAAGTCCTAAGCCATCATTTTGTGATGATGTACTTATGTACAATTTATGTATCCCTTCTTATTTACTTTGTCAGTGTTTAAATCTTTACCTTGCCCTGTGAACTCTATGACCTCATGTTCTGTCTCTCATGCTTCAAGCAAGCAGAGTGTGAGGTCAGCCATTTGACAGGGCAGAACCTGTCAGACTTTAGTTTTCCATATATGCACAAACAAGTTGAATCCCAGACAAAGTAAATAAAGCTATTTTTATAAGTAGGCCTGAATTATAATTTAAAAGTGAATATTTAGATTGTTGCTGCACTCCAGGTATTGGTTTTATGCATATGCCATACCTGTAAATGGCAAACTAGCCTAGCAAATGAACCTTGTGGTTAGTATGCAGCAGAACATATGGTCAGGTGAAGTTTGTTTTATAACCAAACCAATCACCTTAGGTGTAAACCTTCATAATATTTACAGGGGCAGTTTTTGGGGGAACTGGTTATCAATCAAGAAGGATATTTCAGTTTTAACTAGTGATAAGCTGAACACCCCCCAGAACACTGCGAACAGGGGAAAAGTTTGTTTGAACAAACAAACTCCATTGAAGTCTATGGAACTCAAATGTCAAAAATCAAAAGTTCTCATTTTAAAGGCTTAAATGCAAGTTATTGCCCAAAAAAAGTGTATGGGGGTCTGGGTACTGAACTGGGGAACATGTACCAATGCAAATTAAAAAAAAAAAAACAACAACAGTTTTTAAAGGAGCAGTGATTTACTGATTTTAATGATGCTTAAAGTGAAACTATAAAATTCCTTTAAATATCGTGCCTGGGGGGTCCTTTTGATGTGTCTGTAAAGAAGCGCATCTGTACGATGTATGTAGCCTGCTGCAGCAATACTGACATTTCTACAGGAAGAAATGTCAGATACAAATATACTTACAAAATTTCAAATCACATGTTCGTGTCATACAGGTGCAGAAAAATTAGGCCTTGGTTGCTGCTGGTGCCTGATCACCGTAACCCTTCACAGTTACTCTTGGTGGGCGCAGGAACTTGTAAAAATTCCATACAAATTGACAATTGGCAAGAATCAAGTGTTGCATGTGTTCTTATCAGTGATCTAGTGGGGGCGCTGTGCTGTCATCTGACCTGGCAAAGGTTGGATGTCGGCTATGCAAACCTGCTGGAGTGATGGGGACCTGGAAGGTTAATATTGGCAGGAACTGAAACTGAAATTGGGCCTTTGGTGTTGGTGGTGCCTGAACACCGTAACCCCTCACAGTTACTCTTGCTGGGTGCAAAAATGGGACCTGCTGGTAAGCATTCCATACAAATTTGAAAACATATGGACTTGTCATACAGGTGCAGAAAAATGGGGCTTTTGGTGTTGGTGGTGCCTGAACACCGTAACCCTTCGCAGTTACTCTTGCTGGGTGCAGGAACGGGCCCTGCTGGTAAAAATTCCATACAAATTTGAAATCGCATGTATTTGTCATACAGGTGCAGAAAAATTGGGCCTTCGTTGTTGGTGGTGCCTGAACACCGTAACCACTGGCAATTACTCTTGGTGGGCGCAGGAACAGGACCGGCTGGTAAGAATTCCATACAAATTTGAAAACGCATGTACTTGTCACACAGGTGCATTTGACCTTTGGTGTTGGTGGTTTCTGAACATGGCACACCCTTAGCAAATTCAATCAGTTACATCAGCATCAGGGGCTTAATAACTGCTGTTGATCCAGAACTGATTAGTTTTGATAAAAGTCAGCTGGTCAATAAAGTCTGTGGATATACGCACTCTTTTGTATGTCACGAAACCTCCAGCAGCACTGAATGTCCATACAGAAAGCATGCTGGAACCAGGACAGCCCGGTAGCTCCATTGCATATTGAGCAAGTTCTGGCCAGTGGTCCATCCTAAAGACCCAGTAACCCAGTGGATGCTCACTTGGAAAGGTCCCCAAGTCTGCTCTTGCCCCTAGATAATCATGCACCATATGATGGAGACGCTGCCGATGGTTGCTTAAACCTAACAGCCTTGGGTGCTGCTGAGGACTAAAGAACTGTTTAAAGGCATCGGTCAGCCAGCCACCTTCTCCATCGCTCCTCCTTTGACTGAACGATGCCTCTGAAACACGTCCAGAGAATGTTAACCTCCCAGTGTCTGGAAAGGTGTTACACACATTTTTCTTTCAGGCCTCCTCAAGATGTTTCATCCTCTGCTTCCTCTGCGAAGGCAGGATGAGCTCTGCAACTTTACCCTTGTAACATGGATCAAGAAGGGTTGCCAACCAGTCTCTCCTTGATAGCACAAATCCTCTAGTCCTTTCGCAGGCTTTGCAGAATCAGGGAGCTCATGCAACGTAAGTTTGAGGAGGCATCAGCTTCTGAGTCCTCTGGGTCACTAAGGATGACATTGTCATGAGCAACCTCTCCCCAACCACATACAGCTCCTGGGGTTTCTGGGGAATGAAAACTATCCCTTGAAGTCTGCTGTATGCTATCCTCTACATCCATGCTGCCACAATCCTCTTCTTACTCCTGTGTGTTTTGTGTCCCTGCAGGAATGATATCTGCATGAAGGGGGCCTTGTGAGGAAAGGAAGTCCTCCTCTTCCTCCCGCTGTTCTGCCTCAAGTGCCCTGTCCATGATTCCACGAAGTGTCTGCTCCAGCAGGTAGACTAGAGGGATAGTGTTACTGATGAATGCATCGTCCCGGCTTACCATCCTTGTGGCCTCCTCAAATGGTGACAGGACGGTGCATGAATCCTTTATAAAAAAAGCCACTGGTGTGGCAAAAAAAAGCCAAGCTCCCTTAAGCCTGTCCTTGTGCCATACTCACACAGGTACTCATTAATGGTCCTCTGCTGCATGTGCAGCTGCTTCAGCATTGCCAATGTTGAATTCCACCTGGTGAGCATGTCACAAATTAGGTGGTTGGTGGGCAGGTTGAATTCCCGTTGAATGTCAGATAGCCGAGCACTGGCATTGTATGAATGCCGGAAATGGCCATAGACTTTTCTTGCCTGACAGGTATCTATTCAAGAAATGCCGCACCACCAGATTCAGGAAATGTGCCAAGCATGGAACATGTGTCAAGTGTCCCTGTCGGAGGGCGGAGACAAGGTTAGCGCCATTGTCGCAAACAACCATTCCTGGCTCAAGCTGTCGTGGCGTCAGCCATCTCTGAGCCTGCCCCTGCAGAGCTGACAGAATCTCTGCGCCAGTGTGACTCCTATCCCCTAGACAGACCAACTGAAGCACTGCATGGCATCTTTTAGCCTGACTGCTTGCGTAGCCCCTTGAACGCTTAGGGAGCACAGAGGACAATTCAGCAGAAGAGGACATAGATGAAGAAGAAGTGAAGGAGGAGGAGGTGGAGTAGCCATATGTGGCAGAACCAGCACCATTTTTTTGGAGGCGTGGTGGCAAAACAAGCTGCAGCACTGAACCAAGGCCCAATTTTTCCTTCCCAGCAGCCAGCAGAGTTATCCAGTGCACCGTGAAGGAAATGTAAAGTCCCTGTCCATGCCTGCTGGGTAATGTGAACCTTCCTGCTGACTGCTCTGTCCAACGAGACCAAAACACTACCTTCCACATGATGGTAGAGAGCTGGAATGGCCTTACGCAAAAAGAAATGTCTTTTTGGAACCTGCCACTGTGGTACAGCACATTCCACAAATTTGCAAAAGGGGGCAGAGTCTACCAGATGAAAAGGCAGAAATTTGGCCAAGCTAGCATTAAGATGCTGAGCATGTGGATGGCTGGGACTGTATTTCTTTCTACGGTTCAGCAACTGGGGTAGTGAAAGTTGCCTGCTGCTCAGATCAAGCAGTGGTGTACTGCTAGCAGATTGGGTGCAAGTATCTGTGGTACTCATTGCTATACCATCATCCCTCTCAATGCAGGTTTTTGAGAAGTCATGAGGTATAGTAGGGTTAGAGATCCCAGATGAGGAGCAAGGTGAAGTATGCTTGTTTTTATCTTGTGGCTCTTTCAGGTGCTGTTTCCAACGGACTGCATGGCAGGTCGTCATATGTCTTGTCAAGTGCTGCGATCTATTGCACGTGTTGAAAAAGCCCACACTAATGAACTTTTGGAAGTCCATGGGGAGTTTGCAGCATCCTGCACCTGGGGAGCTCTGTGGTATGATGCAATAGGTTGGTTACTCTTATGGTGGCCCCTGGAGCACATCCTGCCTCGTTGGAGTTGTGCCTCCTCCTCCCCCCCCCCACTCACTTTCCTCCTCTATCCTGTCAGGCACCCAAGTACAGTCAGTGACCTCATCATCCCCTCCCTCCTCATCACTGGAGCAAACTTGGCAGTATGCTGCAGCTATGGCGAAATTAATGCTAGTTTCTTATCCGTCATTGAGACCCCCTCTCTCTAGGCTCATTTTATCCCCTTCATCAACCTGGGAACCAACATCACAGCATTCAAATTGCTGTGCATCCTCCAGCAGCATGTCACTGACACTATGATCGAATAGTTCAGGTGACTCCTCCGTGCATGATGGTGGGGTGACAGAAGGAGTAGCTGGGGAGAAGGAGCCTGTGGAACAGGCTGCTTTGGCAGCTGCGGTGGAAGGCAAACTAGTATAAGCCTGGGTGACAGAGGATGAGGAGGATAAGGACGACTTTGTTATTCACTCCACCAACTCTTCTGCATGTTGTGGCTGAATAAGACGGCCAGCACCAGAAAAAAAGGATGGACATCCCCCGCCTGCAGAAGATGCACCACTTTTCACTGTGGACACAGAGGCTGCTTGCCCTCTTTTCATGGCCTGTGAGCGTCTGCCTCTCCTTGTCGGCCTTTTGGACATGATGTGGATTTTGGGGGGGTTTTATTACTGGTTGATCAATATATTAAAAAAAAAAAATATATATATATATATATATATATATATATATATATATATAATGCACTGCTGATATACACTGCACTGCTGACATATACTGAACTGACCAATAGATACTGACTGGCCTGATATATACTCAAGTGGCCTATATATATATATATATATACAGTATATATATATATATATATATATATATATATATATATATATATATATATATATATATATGGTCTATACTGAGACGACCAATAGATACTGAATGGCCTGATATATACTCAAGCGGCCATTATATCTATAGGGTTATCAATGTATGGTCTATACTGAAACGACCGATAGATACTGAATAGCCTAATATATACTCAAGTGGCATAGATAGATAGATAGATAGATAGATAGATAGATAGATAGATAGATAGATAGATAGATAGATAGATAGATAGATAGATAGATAGATAGATAGATAGATAGATAGATAGATAGATAGATAGATAGATAGATAGATAGATAGATAGATAGATAGATAGATAGATAGATAGATAGATAGATATCAAAGTATGGTCTATACTGAACTGACCGATAGATACTCAATTGCCCTATATATATATCTCAATCGAAGACAAAAATAGAGGCGCCTCTAAATGTAGACTGTAAACAAATTTATTAAACCAAAAAGAATGCACTCACATCTGTAAGCATATTCCCGCAGTAAAAACCCATTCCGAAGTTCGAGATGAGTGAGATGATGGACGTTATCCCCGATCTGTGGAGCTGTTCAGCTGGCGTGGAGACCTCTTAGATGTTGACCGAAAGTGGAGCGGAGCCAGGCTATGCTGACACTGGGAAGAAAGAGGTTGGCTGTGCGTCAGTGAGAACGAGGCTCGGTACAGCGTCGGATGTTGATGACGTCACGGAGGTGCGACGCGTTTCCGAGCGTGCGCACTGCCGGGGGGGAAGCGGCAGCCGCGCTCCTTCTTCAAAGCAAGGGAAAGGACTGATGCAACAAGGAAGTCCATTTTAAAGACCGATGTTAGGGGGAGGGAACATCCGGATAAAACGGCAACAGCATGGGAATCATGAAATTACATTACATCAATACATTTGCTCCGGAATATGATAATGATAATAAGAAACCATATAAACATGACTAATTATACTAACTAATCAAACAATAGTCCATAGCCATAGCAAATATTAATAAAATAATAATCAATATGGATACATCTAATTACAAGCTCTAGCTGTGTACTAGAAATATATTATCTCCATTGTATATCAAAAGGAGCTATAAATAAGAATTAATATTAATTAATTAAGGAATGAAAATAATAATAATAATAATAATAAGAAAAATGAAAAATAGAAAAGTAGAAAAATAAATAAAAAAAAAAAAATGAAAACTGAAAAAGAAAATAAAAAAGATGATATGTAGATTAGAGGGAGGGGGAAAAATGGAGGGGAGGACTAGAAAGGAGAGATGAAAAATTATATATATGTTTATACATAAAATTCATGATATAAATATTAAAAATTACATTCAAAGTTATCACTAGAATTCATATAAATATAAGATAAAAATAAAAAAATTCAATTTCTCTAAATGTGTATACTAAAAAGCATAAGGATATATGAATGTATATACATATATATATATATATATATATACACACCCACATAAACATACATATACAGATCCATAAGGATCTTTAAAAACACATGCTCCTATTACATATAAAATTAAAAATTTAAAATTTCACATGATAGATTAAAATTAAAATTAAAGAATCATCACACCCCTATTCATTACCATACGTATTGAATGCACGCATGACACCAGTATGTGTTATGACACATAACACATAGGCAGGTACTGGTAAGATATCACAATATAGTAGAGATTTCTATACCCTCATTGAGGCCGCAGGGTGAAAGAGAGTCCAGGGAATATATCCAGTATGTTTCCCTGGCACATAGTCGCTTGAAACGCTCGGCAGCTGTAAGGGTTCTAGATATTTGTTCAATTACCCATACAGTTAAACCGGTGGTAGATCCCTGATGGGCCTCAGAAAAATGGCGTGGCACACTACGTTTATCTTTACCTAGCTCGATAGAGCGTCTGTGTTCCCCAAACCGTTGGCGGACTGGGCGGATGGTACGGCCTACATATATTAGCCCACACGGACATGACAGGCCATAAACAACAAAATCTGAAGAACACAAGAGTGTCTTGCCTACAGTCAAGCATGGTGGTGGGAGTGTCATGGTCTGGGCTGCATGAGTGCTGCCGGCACTGGGGAGCTACAGTTCATTGAGGGAACCATGAATGCCAACATGTACTGTGACATACTGAAGCAGAGCATGATCTCCCCTTCGGAGACTGGGCCGCAGGGCAGTATTCCAACATGATATTGACCCCCAAACACACCTCCAAGACAACCACTGCCTTGCTAAAGAAGCATGAGGGTAAAGGTGACGGACTGGCCAAGCATGTCTCCAGACCTAAACCCTAATTAGCATCTGTGGGGCATCCTCAAACGGAAAGGCGGAGGAGCTCAAGGTCTCTAACATCCACCAACTCCGTGATGTCACCATGGAGGAGTGGAAGAGGACTCCAGTGGCAACCTGTGAAGCTCTGGTGAACTCCATGCCCAAGAGGGTTAAGGCAGTGCTGGAAAAGAATGGTGGCCACACAAAATATTGACACTTTGGTCCCAGTTTGGACACTTTAACTTAGGGGTGTACTCACTTTTGTTACCAGCAGTTTAGACATTAATGGCTGTGTGTTGAGTTATTTTGAGGGGACAGCAAATTTACACTGTTATACAAGCTGTTCACTCACTACTTTACATTGTAGCAAAGTGTCATTTCTTCAGTGTTGTCACATGAAAAGATATGATAAAATATTTACAAAAATGTTAGGAATGTACTCACTTTTGTGAGATACTGTAGATATCAATGTATGGTTTATACTGAACTGACCGATAGATACTCAATTGCCCTATACAGTATATGTATAGGTATCAAAGTATGGTCTATACTGAACTGACCGATAGATACTGAATGGCCTACTAAATACTCAATTGCCCTATATCTATATATACATATAAATGTATGGTCTATACTATGGTATATGTTCTATGGTATATACTGCACTGCTGAATATACTTCACTATCTGATTTCTTAAATTGTAAAAAGCACAAATCTCTCTCCCTGGCTAACTGACTGCTACTAGCAATGTCTTAATTAGACTACACTGCTGATTACACTGCACTGTCTGATAAACTGCAAATCACTTTCCTCTCCCTGCCTCAACCACTTCCTATCTCGCCCGCACAGTCACGCACTACACGCCGCTGCTGTGTGAGCAGCCTTTATATAGTGTGGGGCGTGTACTTAGCCCCTGAGCCATGATTGGCTAAAGGCAGACTGCCTTTGTCCAATCATGGCAGAGATGATTTGATTGGCCAAAGCATTAAGGTCAGGGTGCATGCTTTGGCCAATCACATAATGCACTGTATGCACAGTGCATTATGGATGCGGGCACTCTAATTTCCCGCGAAGAAGCAAATTTGTTCTTCATTCAAGAAACGGGCGAACAGCCAATGTTTGAGTCGAACTTATGTTCGACTCGCACTTGAAGCTCATCCCTAGTTTTAACCAGGGCTTTTTTTCAGCGGGAACGCGGGGGAACGCAGTTCCGGCACCTCCAGAACTGACTGTATGTAATGGTAAGGGGTGCTGGAGTGTGCTGCAGGGTCTATTGATTCTTGCTGTGAGGGGATCTACTCTATCTGGAGGGGATATATTTTAACAAGGGGGTCTATTGTTGCTGGTGGGGGATCTATTGTTGCTGGGGATGTGTTCTATGTAGCTGGGGATCAGTTTTTGCTGGGAGAGATCTACTGTTGAGGGAGGGGTTGATTGATGCTAGCTGTAGGTAGATCTGTTGTTGCTGCCGAAGTCTATTGTTCCTGGGGGGGGGGGGATTTGTGGTCCATTGTTAGCAGGATCTATTGTTGCTGGCTGCAGGGGATCTATTTTACTACCTCTCTTGTTATCACTCCCAAATTATATACAAATTACTTAGCACCACACAATTATATTTGGTTCTGTATTGTCTAAAAGGGCAGTATTGGGAGGTGGGTAGGGGATGGAATCAAGGAGTGGTGGTAGGGGGTGGGACCAAGGAATGGTGCTCGGAGGTGGGTTGGGGGTGGAACCAAGGAATAGTGCTCGGAGGTGGGACCAAGGAATGGTGCTCGGAGGTGGGACCAAGGAATGGTGCTCGGAGGTGGGTTGGGGGTGGAACCAAGGAATAGGGCTCGAAGGTGGGTTGTGGGTGGAACCAAGGAATAGTGCTCGGAGGTGGGACCAAGGAATGGTGCTCGGAGGTGGGGTGGGGGTGGAACCAAGGAATAGTGCTCGGAGGTGGGTTGGGGGTGGGACCAAGGAATAGTGCTCGGGGGTGGAACCAAGGAATGGTGCTCGGAGGTGGGTAGGGCCAGAGAAAATGAGTACCTCGGAAAGAGGGGAGTTCCTGCACCTATTGTCTGAGAAAAAAAGCCCTGGTTTTAACTATTATTTTGCCTCAAATAAGGGAAGTGGGTGCCTGGCTTTACACATGGCTTCCTTCTCCATAGCATTAAAGTGGTTGAAAATGTAAAAGGTTTCTCTTCATTGAGGTAAAAAAAAAAATCCCTTATACTTAACTCAGTATGAACTTGATCTACTACTGTGCCTGAGAGCAACTGCTTTTTCCACTCGCTTTCTCTCCTCACTGGACATGGAGGCAGCAGTGGGAGCCATTGGCACCTGCTCCTATCAATCACAGCCTGTGGGGAGAGAGCAGTCGGCAGGGCCAAGCCGCACTGTTTGCATAGATAAATTAACACAGCATGGTTCAGGATTGACAAGCAAATGGCCACTGCCCTCACCTATGACTGGCCTTTGCAGCAAAGAGCACATAAAAGGGTGACGCATATAAAACAAAACCAAGGAAAATTCCTAGCTCAACTCGGCAATAAGCTTGCTACCAAACAAATTACCTTTATAGCAGTATGCATTAAAAACAGGGGTTTAGTTAGTACACATTTGAAAATACATGCGTAAGCATTGTTACAGCCCTTGTGATTGGCAGAGGAAAGTGCCTCGTTGCATGCTGGGTAACTGTATAAATGCCAGGGGCACATGTGCTTGGGGTCTTCGGTTGGAGAAGCTGCAATGTGGCCTTGGGTAGTCGATCTGAGGACCTGAAAGTCAGATAGGAGCTGTACCCAGATGTCTTGCAGAGCTGACTGGAAGGGAGATACTGGAAAGAATCTGCTTCTGCCTACAGTGAGTACAGATCTGTGTCATGGGGCCTGTCCTGTGAGGGCCATCCCTTCAGTGGAAGAGTCAGTGGACGGGTGTCAGTTAAGGGGATGCTAGAGAGTGTCCTGAAGATAAAGTAGTTGCAACAAGTCTGCTGCTATAGAGAGAGCAAGAGGACTTAATTCCTCCATACACGTGGCAGTGTGGTAAAAGCAGTGTATCTGCTTCCACAAGTAACCCGTAGAGGTCAAGTGAGAGTTGTTCTTATCTACTGTGAATAGTCAGTTGGAGTACCCCACTATTCTTTTCTCCCATTCAAATTACACAATAAATACAAAACCAAATACCCTGGACTGTTTATTGGTTTATTGAGTAACGAGCAAATAGGAGTAAGAATGGATGTGTGAAAAATCCCCTAGTGACTGTCTACAGGTAAAAAAGGGAGGCCCAAGATGTCAACACACAGCGAGCCCTACGGGGACAGTGCTACAGGAGGATCAGGGCTTCTCAGTGTGAAACCTTTTGCACAGAGCAGGCAAGTATGACATGTTTGTTATTTAAAAACAAATAGGTTTACAATCTCTTTATTTTCGTACTTAAAAAACCTGAATATGCATGTTAATAGAATGTTTGTTCATTGAGCAAGATGATTTTTCAAGACCCTTTAATACACTCATTAAATGTGGGAAGAAGATTTGCTGCTCTGTACTGTATAAGCGGCTTACCTCTTGTACTAGAAAGGTAGTAAAACCTGTGTCCTGCATCATGGGAAATTTTTACATTTTCATTAATGAGTATCAGAAAGGGAAAGGATAAATCTGCAGGTAAACTAGACATCTCTTTTCAATTCACATCAGATTTGACATTTGTTTTTTCACTGTAAAAAAAATACAACTGTGATTGCTTTCTTTTCTGGTATTGTAGCGCCATCCTAGAAGTCATCTACTCAATATCCTGTGCCTGACCCCTGGGAATGTTATATACATCTCCACAGGAGAGACCTTGAGATCACCCCATAGTGTGCCCAAAGGTGGCTGAGAGATATTAGGCAAAATATGGAGCCATGTGGATCTCATTTTGTACGGATTTAAAAATAAACATATTCTGTTACAATTCTGTAATGCCAGAAGCCTAACTCTTAAAACATAAGACAATAACACTAAAAGGCAGCAAGAAAAGAAAGGCTGATTTACACGGGGGACCACAAGTTTTAGAAATGCATATGGCTTTGAGCTGCTAAGCCTGTAGCTAGAACTCTCTAATTTGTAGTGGCAAAATAACTACATCTCCACATGTTGTTGCTGGTTGCTACTTGACTCGATAATTCACACCACATGAATGCCGTAATAAAGGATCTCCCAAATGAAAATAGTCCTTATTTGTCTTCATTAAAATCTGTCCCACTGCTCATTTTTCAGCGTTAAAATAATAAAGAGACGGCTCTCGCAATCACTGGTAACAATAGAGGCAGTGATGTACATTTTTTTTTTTTTGGTAGCAGATGCAAAAGAAATGTGCAAAACCTTGAGTAATAGTTCAGACTAGCCTGTTTTGAACATCTGAACTGTACAGGATAACCAGCATCCTATCAGGAAGGATGAACAATGCAACCATGACACTTCTCATTTCCTTCTCCGATCAGTGATGGTTAGCATGTGCAGATAGACCAGGAGTGACCATATGAACAACTTGTGCTCATGTGATGTTCTTTTCATCCTAGAATATTGCAGCATATTGATTTAGAACTCTGATAAAGGTGCCTATATCTTACATAGATTAACTGCATCCAAAACAAGGAAAATGCTTTTGCATATAGGGCATGGAACTAGTTAAAATGTTGTTACCCCAACATTTCATATTCCTGATATGTGCCTGCTGCACAATGTACTCGTGTGAAAAAGTATCCTGTTCCCTTTCTATTGCTTCCTTTGTGTGAAATATCTTATGTTCCTGCAAATCCCTCTGCTTTCCTATTGCAAACTGACTACGCTAAAGCAGGAGAACAGAGTGTGGTCAGTTCTTTAGCTATGCTGGGAACTCAGCTGGCTCTCCTCCAATGAACAGACTTGTCCTGACACACCTGCCCTGTACAGACTTTCACTGTGATCTCTGTGTATTGCTGTTTCTCCTTCACAGCTCTTATACAGCTGAGAGCAGAGGGGATGTGATCACTTAATAGAAAGGGGGGAAAAGGTATGTATAATATCTATATCTACACACAAATTTTTTTGCCTTTCATTTCTATTTTAAATGGAATAGATTGTTTTACAAGGTGATCATTTACAATCACTTTAAAGGGGGCAACTTTTACCTTCCAGTGGACTTTTGTTTTTTACCCTGGGTATGTCTGAGAATCCTGGTACAGGGTGCTTGGCTAGAGGATATAGTCTGAGGCCCACATCATATATTACAAAAACAAATGGCTATAGTCATTTTTGGAAATTGAATTATATCACTCGTTGCCTACCTGTTTTGTGTGTACTTTTACTTGCAAGACAGGCGCACAATTTTCAGATTTAAAAACAGCAGTTCAAAGCATATTTATCTGATTCAGAGTGAAACCCTTCGAATGTCAGTGATATTTCAGCAACAGTTGTACTGAAACAGTTGAAACAGCTGAGGAGCAAGGTTCATCTTTTTGGCAACTCTACAGATAGTGAAGGCCCCTTAAATATCTTCCACAGAGGGTCTCGTTGTGGAGATTGGTTTATAACAAGTCCATCATCAGAGTTAAAAACTTTAATTGATAATAGAGAAGGGATATGTTTACTCGAAATGGAATGTGTTTCTCGGGAACCTTGGTAGCCACTTAAAGACTGCCTACAGACATCAAAGAACATTCAACCAAGCTGATGTTTACCCACCTATTGCAGGAATACCATGTCTGAGCCTTCTCAAGTAGAGGTGTTACGTAATGATATCAGCCAAAATATTAGATAGAGATGAGCAATTTGATACTTACTGTCACAATGCAGGACAACTGACCCTACAGATTGGTTGGTAAAACAGGTATAAGCAGCTGCTTGGCTAAGAATGAGAGAAACATTAGCTGCAGCTGCTCTAGTAGCTGCTTGCTGGTTAACATATCAGGCAAGGAGGGAAGCTGCTGAGCAGGAAGGGTCCAATAGACTAAGTCAGACAGCACTTCTCTGTGGGAACTGTAGTCCAGAGGTGAGAGACTTTACTACAATGAAGAGCTTTTGAACTGAATTTCCCAGAGGGAGATTGCCAGGAAGAGGGGAAAGAACTGCATTTTTTCACACTGTAGAGAACACAGCTTCCTCTTGCCATGAGGGAGCCCTGAGCATGCACATTGCTGTCCAGTGTGAACTACCACTGTTGCATAATGGGTAACCTGAGCAGGATCCGAAGTGCTAAGTCAAGGTGCACTGCCAGCCAGAGTCACCTGGGTGCAGAGAGTGAACTAATCACATTTATGTGTGACTGGATAGTGAGTTGCATTAACGCTGGGACTGGTGAACTGCTGCTGTGGGAATTTACTAGCTGCTGCTAGAGAGAATAAGCCTTTTATTAACTGACCAAATAGCCATCTAATAGCCTCTTTGCTACATTTAGGCTTGACTGGGACTGTTCTCATGTGCACTTGCAAATGTCCAATTTGATAGGGTGTGATGAAAGCACTTGGTTGGCCATTTTATGGATATGTTCTCCCTCCCTGCTTCTCCACCTCAGGAGGTGGCAAAAGCAGGAAGGGGAAGTAAATAAATAGATCAATCTGCTTCCTCTGTCACCACTTGCAGCCCCAGAAAACTTTGTAGCAGGTTATATGTAAACATATATAAAAGAAAAAATGTATCTGCTGTGACCACCCTTTGCCTTTAAAACAGCATCAGCATCAATCATTCTAGGTACACTTGCACACAGTTTTTGAAGGAACTCCGCAGGTAGGTTGTTCCAAACATCTTGGAGAACTAACTACAGATCTATTGATGTAGGCTGCCTCGATTCCTCCTGTCTATTCATGTAATCCCAGGCAGACTCGATATTATTGCGATCAGGGCTCCTTGGGGGTCTTCCAATCACTTGCAGGACTCCTTGTTCTTCTTTACACTGAAGATAGTTCTTAATGACATTGGCTGTATGTTTGTAGTCATTGTCCTACTGCAGAATAAATTTGTGGCCAATCACACGCTTTCCTGATGATATGAAATGGATAAGTATCTGCCTGTATTTCTCAGCATTGAGGACACTATTAATCCTAAACCAAATCTCCAACTCCATTTGCAGAAATGTGACCCAAACTTGTGATGAACTTCCACCATGCTTCACTGTTGCCTGCAGACATTTATTAGGGTACCACTCTCCAGCCCTTCGGTGAACAAATTGCCCCCTGCTACAGCCAAAAGTTTCATATTTTGACTCATCAGTACAGAGCACCTGTTGCCATTTTTGTGTACCCCAGTTCCTATGTTTTTATGCATAATTGAGTTGCTTATCTTCCACGTCAGAGGTATGGCTTTTTGGCTGCATTTTTTCAATGAAGACCACATATGGCCATATTTCTCCAGACAGTAGATGAGTGTGCCTGGGTTCCACTGGTTTCTGCCAGTTCTGTGCTGATGGTACTGCTGGGCATCTTCTGATGTCAAAGGGAAGTAAGCATGATGTGTCTTTTTTCTGCTGCATTAAGCTTCCTTGGCTGACCACTGTCTACGGTCCTAAACATTGCCCATTTCTTTTTGCCTCTTCAAAAGAGCTTAAACAGCACATCTTGAAACCCCAGTCTGCTTTGACATCTTTGCCTGGAAGATACCTTGCTGATGCAGTATAATTACCCTGGGTTTTGTTGCTGTGCTCAGTCTTTACATGGTGTACGACCTGTGACATGAAACCATCTTCCACAACCTCACCTTAGTAGAAGAGTTTAGCTGTTCCTCAACCAGTTTTAAGCATCCTAAACAGCTGTTTTTGTTTCAGTTAACCACTTGCCGACCGCCGTCAGTATATTTACTGCGGCAGTCAGCCGTTCCTGGGCAAACCGACGTAGCTCACACGCGCTCCCGCCCCCGCTCATTCACAGGCATCCCCGCGCGTGTGACCGGCGGCCCCGATGTCCACCGGCCACTCGCAATCCCGCTCAAAAGAGGGAGAAAGGCAGACGGCTGATGTAAACACAGCCATCTGTCATTCTCCCTAATGTAAAGGCAGAGACTATACAATCCTGCTATGCAGTATCATATGTCTCTGTGGTTACATCACTAGCCACGTCCCCCCACAGTTAGAAACACGCCCCTAGGGATACATTTAACCCACTGATCACCAATAAAGTTAACCCCTTCCCTGCCAGTGTCATTTTGACAGTAACAGTGCATATTTATAGCACTGATTACTGTAGTAATGTCACTGATACCCCCAAAAGGGTCCGATCTGTCCGCCACAATAAAAATGACATAAATCTTTCCCGTAGTTAGTAAACGCAATAACTTTTGCGCAAACCAATCGAAATACGCTTATTGCGATTTTTTTTTACCAAAAATATGTAGCAGAAAACAAATTGGCCTAAAATGTTAAAAATTTTTGATTTTTACATTTTTTGGGGGGGAATTTCATATAAAAAAAATGTGAAAAATGTTATTTTTTCAAAATTGTCGCTCTTTTTTTGTTTATAGCACAAAAAATAAAAATCGCACAGGTGATCAAATACCACCAAAAGAAAGCTCTGTTTGTGGGAAAAAAAGGACGTCAATTTAGTTTAGGTACAGCGTCAAACGACCGCGCAATTGTCCATTAAAGTCACGCAGTGCCGAATCGCAAAATAGGCCCTGGTCTTTGAGCAGCCAAATCCTCCAGGGTTTAAGTGGTTAATGACTGTGTTTTAACCTACATATGAAATTGATGATCATTAGAACTTGCTTGGTATAATTGGTTAATCATACACCTGACTCTAAGGCTTCTTTCACACGGCCGCTCCGGATTTATTCTCCACTGCGGGACTTTTTTTTTTTTTTTTCACGGAGCGGATGACACTTGTGTCATCCGCTCCGTGTGTCCGCATATCATCCCATCCGTTTGCGGATGATATGCGGACATAATGTAAGTCTATGGCATTGCGGATCTCAGCGGATGACACCGCTGACATCCGATTTTCCTTCCTTTCCGTTTTTTGAACGGATGAAAAAATAGGGTTCTGTTCCGTTCCAAAAAACGGAACAGAACTGAAAGGAAGAAAATCGGATGTCAGTGGATGGTATTCCGCTGACATCCGCAATGCCATAGACTTACATTATGTCCGTAAATCATCCGCAAAAAAATAGGATGATTTGCGGACATACGGAGCGCCCGTGTGAAAGGGCCCTCCTGCTAGAAAATCCCTGACTTTGTGCAATTGTACAAAGTGTGCAAGTGTAAGAATTGATGCTGATTCTAAGCCAAAGGGTAGTCACATCAAATATTGATTTGATTTAGATTTTTCTTCTGTTTGCTCACTTTGCATTTTGTGAATTGATAAAAATAAACAATTAATATGCATATTTTGACAACTTTCTTACTTTATAGCACTTCTTCACACCTGCCTAAAACTTTTACAATACTGTATACATGGTGAGAGTGGCAGGAAAAATAACTGAAATAAAAGGTAGTGAAAGATATATTGTAAAGGGTGCTAGCATGAATAAGTGTGTTTTTATTTATATTAAAAAAGAATAGCGCGCAAATGCAAAAGAAATTACTACCAAATCTGAAGAGAGTCCATAAATAAAAATGGGGGTTTGGTCCCACCATATGGCCATATCGTGCTCAAGCCCACTACTGCGTCAAAGTACCCCATTATCAGTGGGTCCTACACTATCCATGAAAAAGAGATGAATCCAGCCTTTCTAACCCTTGGAGATAATACTCCTTGCTGGGAGAGATGTGCAAATGCACTACAGGGGACTCCTCCTATATCCACTTGATGGTGGACACTGATTGAGTACAGGTGTGTGTGGGGGGTGGGGAGGGCTGCTCAACCTCGATAGTCTGGTCAGACTGAATACATAATAAACAGGCAAAAAATTTGGGGGAGCATACCCATGTATTTCCAAAGCTGCTGCAGCTATGAACCAAAAGACATGTATATTAAAAAAGAATAGCGCGCAAATGCAAAAGAAATTACTACCAAATCTGAAGAGAGTCCATAAATAAAAATGGGGGTTTGGTCCCACCATATGGCCATATCGTGCTCAAGCCCACTACTGCGTCAAAGTACCCCATTATCAGTGGGTCCTACACTATCCATGAAAAAGAGATGAATCCAGCCTTTCTAACCCACCCCCCACACACACCTGTACTCAATCAGTGTCCACCATCAAGTGGATATAGGAGGAGTCCCCTGTAGTGCATTTGCACATCTCTCCCAGCAAGGAGTATTATCTCCAAGGGTTAGAAAGGCTGGATTCATCTCTTTTTCATGGATAGTGTAGGACCCACTGATAATGGGGTACTTTGACGCAGTAGTGGGCTTGAGCACGATATGGCCATATGGTGGGACCAAACCCCCATTTTTATTTATGGACTCTCTTCAGATTTGGTAGTAATTTCTTTTGCATTTGCGCGCTATTCTTTTTTAATATACATGTCTTTTGGTTCATAGCTGCAGCAGCTTTGGAAATACATGGGTATGCTCCCCCAAAATTTTTTGCCTGTTTATTATGTATTCAGACTGACCAGACTATCGAGGTTGAGCAGCCCTCCCCACCCCCCACACACACCTGTACTCAATCAGTGTCCACCATCAAGTGGATATAGGAGGAGTCCCCTGTAGTGCATTTGCACATCTCTCCCAGCAAGGAGTATTATCTCCAAGGGTTAGAAAGGCTGGATTCATCTCTTTTTCATGCATAGTGTAGGACCCACTGATAATGGGGTACTTTGACGCAGTAGTGGGCTTGAGCACGATATGGCCATATGGTGGGACCAAACCCCCATTTTTATTTATGGACTCGCTTCAGATTTGGTAGTAATTTCTTTTGCATTTGCGCGCTATTCTTTTTTAATATACATGTCTTTTGGTTCATAGCTGCAGCAGCTTTGGAAATACATGGGTATGCTCCCCCAAATTTTTTGCCTGTTTTTATTTATATCAATATATTTCTTTAACACCTGTGCATTTTTATAGCCCTAAATACACTCCGTTAAACATGTGACTTAAACGTCTTCATGTAAAAAAAGCATTCTTACTCTAAGCATTTCTTCATACCTGGCTGAAACTTTTGCACATCACTATGTGTATGTGTATATATATATATATATATATATATATATATATATATATTTATTTATTTATTTATTTATTTATTTATACATACACACACTGTACATGGTGATTTTTAAGGGTGGCAAAAAAAAACTGAAATAAAAGTTAGTAAAAGACATATTGTAGAGGGAGCAAGCATGAATCATTTTGTTTTTATTCATATCAATATACTGTATTTCTGTGACACCTGTACTCAAGTGTATTTGTATAGCCCTAAATACACTCGGTTACACATGGGACAGAAATGTCTTCATGTAAATAAAAGCGCAATTATTCAAGCATGGTCTCTCTATAAATTGTCCTTTCTTAACTTTAATTAAATTTTATTTATTTTAACTGTTACTTTTTCCATATATATATATATATATATATATATATATATATATATATATATTTTTTTTTTTTTTATTGAGGAGTATTTGATCCCATGATCTGGTGCAGCTGTGCATGGTTGCCAATAATTATTTATATAAGAAATCTGCGCTATGGTATGCTTACCTGGCTGCAGCCTAACTCTAATGTAATCCAAATGAAAGGATACAATTAGCAAATAGAAAACAGGAGGTATATGGTGCTGCCTGGATCTGAAATTGAGTGAAAGTCAAAATGGGGGATTGGTGGAAAATAAATTAAGGTATCTCACTAATTCATAAACAAAAAATCTATATAAAGTGCTAAGGTGCGACAGATAAATAGTGTAAAATTAGATGTGAAATCATAAAATAGTACTGATGATATTAAAACAATCAAAATATATATATAAAAAATGTCAGTAAAGTGACCAAGTGCAAAAAAAAAAGTGACCATGTGCACAATTAAATTAGATAAAAAATCCCAAAAATATATATGTCCAAATAGAATAATAAAAAATCAATTTCACAAACAACATTCAATCTTCAATGGTGATTCATGATCGTGAAAAAAAATGCGCGTACTCCCCCTCTCTCCCAGGACCACACTCACCAGATCACCAAGCCCCTGCAGGGGTAGTGAGCATCACTGGTATTAAAAACTCTTATATATTTGCCCAGCTGGATGTAAAAGAGATCTTGTCTCAAAGGCTACAAATATATGGAAAGAAGCGCATCCTCATAGTGTGATTCCGTATGATAAAAATAATTTATTGGAATGTATACTATATACTCACAAACAAACAGTGTACAATCACAGTAAACCAAATCGGCTTGGAGACAATACTTCCAGAATGCCGTGTGTGTTCCACGAGCCGGAAGTGAGCGAAAGTGACGTAGTGATGCTCTATGCATTTCGTCTATGTGACATCATCAGGAGCAGCACTGCGATTGTACACTTTTTGTTTGTGAGAGAGGGGGAGCACGCTTGTTTATATATTTTTTTACAGTCATGAATCACCATTGAAGGTTGAATATTATTTGTGAATTTGATTATCATTATTCTATATGGACATATATCTTTTTTGGATTTTTTATCTTATTTAATTGTGGTCACTTTTTTTGCACTTGGTCACTTTACTGACATTATATATATATATATTATATATATATATATATTTTTTCTTTTTTACTGTTTTAATATCATCAGTACTATTTTATCATTTCACATCTACTTTTACACTATTTATCTTTCGCACTTTAGCACTTTATATATATTTTTTGTATATGGATTAGTGAGATACCTTTTTATTTTCCACCAATCCCCCATTTTGACTTTCACTCAATTTTAGATCCAGTCAGCACCATATACCTCCTGTTTTCTTCACGGTAGCCAATAAGCTTGTAACTTCCACTTGTTCAATTAAGCTTTAACAAAAGGACCTGGAAGCTGAATGGTTTCTATGCAGAGCTGCACCAGATTTTGCACTCTCCAGTTTTAGTAAATCAACCCCATTCAACCCACATTCCATTCACTTCTCTTGTTTAGAAAAATAGAAGCGAAATACAATTGTTATAAAACATAATCTCCTCTGACCCTCCTCCTCCACTGCTTCTTATGCAGTGATAAACCTCTATGTATAAAGGCACGCCAAATTGTGCCTAAGGCCGCTTTCACACATACGGTCCGTTTGTCCATTTTTCATCCATCCGTTGACAGATGAAAAACGGACATCAATGCATCTCTATGTAAAAACAGATATCAACGGATGATCATCTGTTAACATCCGTTTTCATCCACTTCCGTCAATGTCCGTTTTTTTGGACGGATGGATGTCCTATTTTTCATCCGTCAAAAAAACGGATCAGACGAAAAACGGATGTAAACGGACAAACATTGGTAGTGGATGTAAAACAATGGATGAAAAACGGATGAAAAGTGGATGAAAAACGGATGAAAACGGATGAAAAACTGATGAAAACGGACTAAAAATGGATGAAAAACAGATGAAAAATGGATGAAAATGGATGAAAAACTGATACATTTTGACGTGACTGAACTGATGAACTGAACGGACCGTATGTGTGAAAGGGGCCTTAAGGCCCCTTTCACACAGGCGGACCATTCAGATCTGCCTGTCAGTTTTTTTGGCGGATCTGAACTGTCTCCCCATGCATTCCTATGGGGCATTGGATGTCAGCGGAGACACGTCAGCTGACATCTGATCTGATTCGTCAAATCTGGATGGATGGAAACCCTATTTTCCATCCGTCCAGCGGATCGGATGGGATCGGATGAGAACGGACCGACAGTTGAAAAAAATCGGCAGATCGATCCCCCACTGAGAAAAACGGACTCTGTCCGACGGATGGAGTGTGTGAAAGGAGCCTAATAATCAAGTTGTTTCTAGGTGTAGTTTTTCATTGTAGTAAATTTTGTATGTGCTCAGAGTAATTTGCAATGCCTTAAGAAAAACAGGAATGTCAAATAGCTCCACTTGTGTAAGAAGTTGAGATATAAAAATGGTGTGTTTGGGTTTGGAGGATTCTGGAGAAAAAAAGTAGTCAATTTTATTTCCAGCTAAATGTGTCTGTGTGCAGCATTAACCACCTGCTATAGCCTAATAAAGTATGTTCTAATTCCCGATGACAGGTTTATTTTAGCCTTACTACATTTTTTTTTGTGATTTCATAATGGTCCATTTTGCCACTAGAGTTTAGTGCTATGTTCTATTTACTTTTCCAAGAGTCTTCAGAGTTCTTGCCTGCCTTTAATGTTCCTATGTACATATGTCATGCTTCTGTTCTTGTTTTTTCTTCTTTTTTTTTTTTTTCCTTGCCCGCATCATCAACTTCCCCCTACTGCTGGATAATGAACACTGTAAGCATTAATCAGCCAAGACCTGCTGATGTATATTTTCAACCGTGCTCTGAAGCACATGACCTTTTTCCGTCCCAAGGCTTCGTCTCTGCATGGAACTTGTTCCTTGCTACTCTGCAGCTTCCTACCCTGGGACAGAGGCGAGCTTTTTGAACTACTAACACTGCGCTCTCCTATCCATGGGAAATACCTGGCAGTTGCTGATGTTTAGAAAAATGTCATTGTTTCCACATCCAAATAATTTTCAGATGTTTGCAGAATCCCTGCAGATGCTGAGGTGATGTTTCTGGCATATTTTGTTACAATAAAAATAGCAGTTTTACTTCATTTTTTTCTTTAAAACGTATTAAGTCATAGGAGGTAAGGTAAGGCATGTTTTAGTAATAATAAGTGCTTGTTTTCATTTATGCGCAAGCGCAATCTTATTAGTGCTTTACTTTAAAATAATTTACCACTGGTTTTGTCTAGAGGAATTAATTTCGGAACCTTTGGACTTGTTCAGTAACCTGATGAAAAGAGCAATTATGATTGTTAAGATGCATTAATCCATTCCAACCAGTCAAATGTATAGCTCAACTATTTCAGTTTTAAATATTACTAACAATTGAGTTAACTGATTTGCATTTAACTTTGTATAAGCCTGATCAAGTGATCTGACATTTTTAAGGCAAATTCCAATTCTCTGTCATTCCTAAATCTGCGAGTGCCAAGTAGTGGTTATCATGCAATTCACACATTTTTATTGCATGGATTCATGAACTGTGTGGTTCTCATGTCTCTATAAATTTGCTTGCACTCTAATATATGAGGGTACTAAACAATGAGACGTTTACAGATGATGTTGAGGGCACAGCTTATCTTGAAGTTACCACAAGCCTCCAGAATAGTAATGATACTCATGAGATAAGTAGATTTTCTCTGGGCATGGGTACATTTCAAAGAGAATCAAGATCTACTCTATATTTATACCCTAAATTGACCACTTCAGCTCCGGAAGGGATACCCCCCTTCAGGACCAGGCCATTTTTTGCGATATGGCACTGCGTTACTTTAACTGACAATTGCCGGGGCGTGCAACACTATACCCAAACAAAATCAACGTTCTGTTTTTCCACAAATAGAGCTTTCTTTTCGCGGTATTTGATCACCTCTGCAGTTTTTATTTTTTGGGCTATAAACAAAAAAAGACTGAAAATTTAGAAAAAATAAAATAATAATTGTTTTATTTCCTGCTATAAAGCATACCCATTAGAAAAACTTTCATCGATTTAGGCCAATATGTATTCTGCTACATGTTTTTATTTAAAAAAAAATCCAAATAAGCGTATATTGATGACACTGGCAGGGAAGGGATTAACATACAGGGCGACCAA
Organism: Pelophylax lessonae; assembly: GCF_965119305.1. Taxonomy (NCBI): domain Eukaryota; kingdom Metazoa; phylum Chordata; class Amphibia; order Anura; family Ranidae; genus Pelophylax; species Pelophylax lessonae. The sequence goes on from NC_138768.1 coordinate 415,757,244, forward strand.
AGGGTTAAATGGGGAGTGCTTGCTAACTGTGTGGGGGATGCTTTGACTGGGGGAAGACTGAGATCTGTGTTCCTGCTTAGCTCTCTCGGGAACCCATTGATTGGCTTCCGCTGTGTCAAATCACAGCGGGAGGGGGTCGTCAGTGACGTGGATATATGCCCCAGACCTGGAAAAGAAGAAGACATACAGGTATGTGATTTTGCGCTGAAGGGCAGCCCTGTCAGAGTTTATGTGCATGGGGCGGTCCAGAAGTGGTTAAAGCAGTATTAAACCCAAAAGCAAACATTTATTATATTGCAGCATACCAATTTTTAGATGTTATACAGTGGCTGCATGCGCTTCCCTTTTAGGCTTTCTTTGTCTTATTTTCACCCGGTGATCCAGTCTGTAAATCTGTTGTTTTTCAACAGAACAAGCTCTCCTGCTTGTTAGTTTGTTAATTCATGTAAATCCTTGCGTAACGGCAGCGTGAGCTGAATTGTATGTTCAATTAGTTAGTGTACCTAAATCTGCTAGCACATCTCCCCCTTCCCCAAGACTGACATTGCTGCTGTCTAATGGTACCCCCTGTGGTCCTTCATCCAAAGTAGGGGCACAGGAGGTGTGTTACTGGCCAGATCACCATATGAAAACAAAGGGAAAAGCCTAAAAAATAAATCTAATGCAGCCACTAAGATCAGGTAAGCTGCAATACAGTATATTACATTTTTGGTTTGGGGTTTAATACTGCTTTAATTATGCGGATAGTCCCATAAGCAATAAACAATCTTAATTACCTTGCCAATATCAGAATAAGCAGTATGTGTTATATTGGACAATGAAGCCGGAAAAATATTTTACAATTTAAAGTCTGGGCAATGTCTTATATACTGAACGTTGGAGAATGTCATATTTGTATTGCACCCTAAGGGAAATATACTTTATTTGGATTCCAGACATAGCATTACATTTTCTACATGGTCCAACAATTTAAACACAATTTTTCCTTTAACCAAAGATAATGGTACGATACAATGCAGGTGAAATACAAGGATTGGGTGAATAGCAGTACAAGTTCCAAAGACAACACAAGTCCAAGCTTTAAGATAGGGTAATGAATACAATACTAGCACCCTCATTCTGCAGAGTCAGCATGTTTCCAGTAGCCTACAGTAGAGCAGAAGGGGAAGATACCCCATGTGTCATAAATATTGCCAATTGTCACAGAATGATACATGTACATTATTGTCCATAATAAAAAGTTATGAGGATAACACTCAAAATCAATGGAATGGAAAGAGAAAGTTGCAGAAAAAATACCACAGAGACAGAGAGAGGGGTTTGGAGGAAGCTGAAGGGGAAGGGGGGTAAGAGGTTCTTAGCCCACCTTCGGATGCTACCAGGGGGCAGGGAAGCTGACACCCAGGTTTAGAGGCTATCGTAAGGTCTCTACGTTCTAGGGTAGACATATAGTATGCTGCAGGAATGGAGAATACTCGATTCATGGCCGCCATATCCAGAAGAATTTGTCATAGGCAGGGGAGGACTGGGCCAGGGGGCAGGGGGGCAATTCCCCCCACCCCCTGCATGGATGGTGTAAACTGTGTCTGAGCAGAGGCCGGTTCCATGCCCAACTGAAGACTCTTCTGCCCTGGCCAGCCACAACTGAGCTGTTTCAGCTCCCCCAAACCTCCCCCTGCTGGCCAGGTCGGGAACCGGGATTCAGCCAGTAAGTAGAGAGTATCTGGAGCAGGGTTTCAGCTTGGAAAGTGGGAGGGGGGCCGAGTCGTTGCACCATGGGCCTCTGGTTTGTACTTGCCCCATGGGCCGAAAGTTGCCAGTCAGCCCCTGGTCATAGGTATTTTATTAGTATTGCCGTCAGTTTCTTCTTGATAAGAGTTCTCTGGATTCTAACTTTTACCTTTAAAATATTTAGTCTGGGATTTCCATGCAAATACAATTATGCATATGGCTGCAAACTCTGTTTAGTGGCTGGAGAAGTGTCTGACTGTTTCGGGGGGATGTTCTCAGGTAGTTTAAGGAGAAGCGCCCCCAAGGATTCCTTACAGAGGTTGATTGAGAGTACAGATGGGCAAACTGGGCTGGGGGGGCAATTGCCCCCTGGCCGCTCAGATGCCACATAAAAATACTGCACTGCTTCCATGCAGACATGCCTAAAGGCTTCCTTGTAAAGAGTAGTAAAAAGTCCCCATCGGTATCCTACAGAGTGCAGAATGAGGACGAGGACAAAGCACAGACATGGACTGTGTATGTGGTGTCTAAACAGAGGCCGGGTCTGTTCCCCACCGGATGCTTTCCTTCCCTGGCCAGCCCTGACCAACCAACTGACTCCCCCCTGCAGCCCCCGGCTGCCCCCTGCAGGCCAGTTTGGAGACCTAGAGTTGGTGCAGCAAGCGCTGTCCAGCCCGATCCGTCCACTGAGCAGAGTACCTAGAGCAGAGCTTCAGCCTAGAATGGGGCCGGGAGGATGCAGGGAAAAGGGAGAGTAGGAGGTGGCTGAGTCATTGCACCATAGGCTTCTGGGTTGTACTTGTACTCCTAGGCCAAAAGTCGCCCCTGGAGTACAGTATTGATCAGGATTCATAAACAATGCACCCGCGGGGCAAGTTCACCAAATGTGAGCTATAATACCAAAGTTTGGGCAACCCTCGAAGCTGAATGGCAGATAGGAAGAAGATAGGAAATTTCCAGTAACTGTACAATATAGGTGGCTATAGTATCTGAAAGGATTTAGTCTGTTTTAAGATAAAACCTACCTTTTCGCTTCCTCCTACATTGCAACCCAACCATGCTTCTTTCATACTTTGGTTGAAAATGTAATCTTTATTTGCATTAAAGATATACAAAAAACAATACTTTTGTCGGGGTACATTCTCCCCTGTACTGCGACCCAGCGCATAAATACACTACATTACAATACATTTCCGGTCATACTAATAAATACATTCAATCAAATACATTCATTCTGCGGTATGATGCCTGATGTGTTGTGAGGAGTAAGGATACCCCGTGCCATCACATCATGCATGACGCCGCAATACCCCTAAAGCATGAAACTGAAAAATACGTTATCTATACGTTGCATTACTCAAACGATATCAAACAATATAACATTTCAAAAAAGCAACAGGTGTGATGGGGGGGTGGGAGAGTGGGGTAAGGGGAGGGGAATGAAATCACAGGCCCGAAGCTTTATTGAATGGACAAAGACACACAAGAGAGAGTGGGGGAAGGGGAAATCTTCAGACCTCCTCTTCCTCCATGAGATCCATCAGGTTATAGTCTCTGAGCAGACTGTGGACCAGTCTGCGACAGTCCTCAATGGACATCCTCTCCCGCTGGTGGATAAGGCGCTTTCTGGCGCACCATAAAGTGTCCTTAAAGCAACACAACACCCGCCAGGTGTTGTCAATGTCCTCTTGGGAAAAAGTTCCATGAAAAAGTCCGTTCAGCACACCGAAGTGTGTGATGGCAGTCTGTGGAACAAAGTCTCTAAGTTCAGGTTCCAAGGCCCTCAACAGGCTCTGTGCAAATGAGCACTCCCAGAAAACGTGAAATGACGTTTCCTCATGGATGATACAAAAGGGGCAGTGCCTGTATCTGCACAAGTTTCTGGCATGCATAAATGTCCTGAGTGGCAACCCCCCCTGGACAGCCATCCACGCCAGATCTTTATGCCTGTTGGTGAGTCCCTTTGGAGAAACATTCCTCCAGACCACTTTGCAAGTGGCTGAAGGGAGGCCTGGAACAGTCTCAGCAATGTCCGATGCTCTGATCAACTTGTAGATAGTTTTTGGCTTCCACAAGTCGGGCTTAACTCCATGCAGCCCCAGCTCCTTGATGAACTTGAAAGTGTCCAAGTAGTACCAAGGAGTGTCCTAGTTGTAGGGGATGGAGCTGTCCCATTTGTCCCATCCAAGGGACCTCCAAAGAGGCAGGAGGACAAAACGGGACATGGAGTTGCCGCCAGAGTCCGAAGTTCTGTCCACTAAAGTTCTGAGGATGCAGTTGCAGGCAAAGAACACCCCCAGTAACGTTGCGATGTCGGGCACGCCCTTACCGCCCTTGAGGGTTTCCTTGAACATGACTGCTCGCTCCACTCTGTCCATCTTGGAGCCCCAGATGAAGTGGAACACCGCCCTGGTGATGGCCTTGCAGGTGTTGACCCGGGGGGCCAGGCCTGGGCGAGGTACTGCAACACAGGGAGGATCTCGCTGCGGAGTACCAGTGTTTTCCCTTCGATGGTGAGTTCTCTGAAGCTCCATAGTCCAAACTTTTGTCTCATCTTGGACAGTCTCTCCTCCCAAGACTTCAGGGCTGCGCCTTCAGCTCCAAACCAAACTCCAAGAATTTTGATGAAGTCCGCCTTTATGCTGAAAGGGATGAATGCAGAAGAAGGCAGGAACCACTTTCCGATGAGCATGATCTCTGACTTCCCACAGTTGACTTTTGCCCCTGAAGCTTTGCCGAAGTCCTCACAGGTCTGGACGAGCGAGTCGATGGAGCGCTGGTCAGCACAGAACACCGTTACGTCGTCCATGTAGAGTGAGCACTTGACAACCCTTCTGTCCGGTCCCGGTGCGGTGATCCCTCTGATCTCTGGGTTCTGTCGGATGCATTCAGCAAAGAGCTCTATACAGCAAACAAAAAGCAGAGGTGAGAGAGGGCAGCCTTGTCTGACCCCAGAGAGAATAGGGAAAGGGTCAGTTTTCCAGCCATTCACCAACACCGTACTACAAATGTCATGGTACATCACATTCACATACGAACAAAACATGTCCCCAAGACCAAACCTGTGCAGAGCTCTGCACATAAACTCATGGGAGACACGGTCAAAGGCCTTTTCCTGGTCAAGACTGACCAGGGCCCAGTGCACACGGTGGCCTCGAATGTACTGGACCATGCTTCTTTCATACTTTCCAACTATTGTACAATATTTGTGGCCAATGTCTTTCAAGACACAACCTGCCTCATCTGTCCCTCTTACATTTCAGCCTAATGAAGCTGCTTATATACTGTCAGGCCACTGTATAATATATGTGGCTATTGTCATTGAAATAATACACTCTAATGTTTATTTCAGGATAAAACCTGCCATGTCTCTCCCTCCTCCTCCCTCTCTCCCTCCTACACTGTGGATTAACCAAGCTGCTTAATAACGATGAGCCGAACACCCCCTTTTTTCGGTTTGCATCAGTACACTGCGAACAGGGGAAAAGTTTGTTTGAACAAACAAACTCCATGGAAGTCTATGGGACTGGAACGTCAAAAAATTAAAAGTCCTAAATTTAAAGGCTTAAATGCAAGTTATTGCCCAACTAAAGTGTATGGGGGTCCGAGTGTGGCAGGCGCAGCACTATGAAGTGCCTTATGCACTGTGGCATTAGAAGAACTTGATTTCTCTGATTTCAGTCTAACCAGACTGTCTTTTACTTTATTAATTCCTCTAATACCATTCTATGGAAAGCAATAGGTTTAAAGCGCACACCAAAGATATCTTCTTTATTGACTTCAACTTTCCTTCATATATAACACTGACACTTTTACAGCAGACAGTCCATGTACAAACATGTGTTGAATAAAGTTTAACAAAATGGCGGTTCAACTGTTCAATCTTGTCATTCTACATAAAATGGTGGATATATTTCTCTCTTTGGAACAAGAGAGAGATGTTTGTATAAGGCGCTACCTGTTTGAGCAGTTATTTCAAAGAAAAGAAAGGGTTAAAAACCCCTACACAAATTATGTGTGCACAAAGGCTCAGTGATAAGTGAAGTGCTGAGGAAACTCGTGAAAGGGTGGGTTGACATACACCCCTTAAGAATAAAGTGCTCTGTGCAGAATAAATAAATGACTGCTCATATACAGTACATAAAATCATGAAATAAGGAAAGTTACTCTTGCTGGGCGCAGGAACAGACCCTGCTGGTAAAAATTCCATACGAATTTGAAATCGCATGAACTTGTCATTCAGGTGCAGAAAAATTGGGCCTTGGTTGTTGGTGGTGCCTGAACACCGCAACCCCTCACAGTTACCCTTGCTGGGCACAGGCACAGGCTGTGCTGTTAGAAATTAGATAAGAAATTAGATACCAAATTGAAATCGCCTGAACTTGTCATACAGGTGCTGGAAAATTGGGCCTTGGTTGTTGGTGGTGCCTGAATACCGCAACCCCTCACAGTTACTCTTGCTGGGTGCAGGAACAGGCCGTGCTGGTAAAAATTCCATACCAATTTGAAATCGCATGAACTTGTCATACAGGTGCAGAAAAATTGGGCCATGGTTGTTGGTGATGACTGAACACTGCAAACCCTCGCAGTTACTCTTGCTGGGCACAGGAACGGGCCCTGCTGGTAAAAATTCCATACGAATTTGAAATCGCATCAACTTGTCATTCAGGTGCAGAAAAATTGGGCCTTGTTTGTTGGTGGTGCCTGAACACCACAACCCCTCACAGTTACTCTTGCTGGGCACAGGAACAGGCTGTGCTGCTTGAAATTAGATAAGAAATTAGATGCAAAATTTAAATCGCATGAACTTGCATACAGGTGCTGGAAAATCGGGCCTTGGTTGTTGGTGGTACCTGAATACTGCAACCCCTCATAGTTAATCTTGCTGGGCACAGGGACAGGGCCTGCCATTAGAAATTAGATACGAATTTGAAATCACATGAACTTGTCATACAGCTGCAGAAAAATTGGGCTTATGGTGTTGGTGGTGCATGAACACTGTAACCCCTCGCAGTTACTCTTGCTGGGCACAGGGCACAGGGACAGGGTCTGCTGTTAAACATGACATATGAAATTATAATTGTATTCACCTGTCATACAAGTGCAGAAAAATTAGGCCTTGGGTGTTGGTGGTTACCTAAACCAAAAACATTGCTGGAAGCTAGCAGAATCAAGGTTGAGGAATAGGATAGGCAGCATATGCAGTCTTCAAGGGATGGCAGACCCCTAGCAAATTCAATCAGTTACATCAGCATCAGGGGCTTGATAGCTGCTGTTGATCAAGGACTGATAAGTTTTGATAAAAGTCAGCTGGTCAACAGAGTCTGTGGATAGAAGCACTCTTTTGTCCATCACAAAACCTCCAGCAGCACTGAATGTCCATTCAGAAAGCACCCTGGAAGCATGACAGGCCAGTAGCTCCATTGCATATTGAGTAGGTTCTGGCCAGTGGTCCATCCTCAAGACCCAGTAACCCAGTGAATGCTCAGTTGGAAAGGTCTACAAGTCTGCTCTTGCACCTAGATAATCATTCACCATATGATGGTTGCTTAAAGCTAACAGCCCTGGGTGCTGAGGACTAAAGAACTGTTTAAAGCCATCGGTCAGCCAGCCGCCTTCTCCACCGCTTCTTCTTTGGCTGAACGATGCCTCAGAAACACATCCAGAGAATGTTAACCTCCCAGTGTCTGGAAAGGTGTTAAACAAATTTTTCTTCAAGACATCCTCAAGATGTTTCATCCTCTGCTAGCTCTGCGAAGGCAGGATGTGCTCTGCAACTTTACCCTTGTCACGTGGATCAAGAAGGGTTGCCAACCAGTAATTATCCCTCTCCTTGATAGCATGAATCATCTGGTCCTTTCGCAGGCTTAGCAGAATCAGGGAGCCCATGCAATGTAAGTTTGAGGAGGCATGAGCTTCTGAGTCCTCTGGGTCACTAAGGATGACATTGTCAGGAACAACTTCTCCCCAACCACGTACAACTCCTGGGGTTTCTGGGGAATGAAAACCATCCCTTGAAGACTGCTGTTTGCTATCATCTACATCCATGCTGCCACAATCCTCCTCCTCCTCTTTCTCTTCCTCCTGTGTGTTTTATGTCCCTGCAGGAATGATATCTGCATAAGGGGTGCCTTGTGAGGAAAGGAAGTCCTCGTCTTCCTCCCACTGTTCTGCCTCAAGTGCCCTGTCCATGATTCCACAAAGCGTGTGCTCCAGCAGGTAGACTAGAGGGATAGTGTCACTGATGCATGCATCGTCCCAGCTCACCATCCTTGTGGCCTCCTCAAACGGTGACAGGACGGTGCATGCATCCTTTATCAAAAGTATATATATATATAAAATTGCAGCGCTGTTAATAAAAGTCTTAGCTGGGCAGTACTCACACCCTAATTCAAGGGAAGTCCGCACATAGTCCAAGGTTCAAAAGACTGACCAAATAGAGTCCACAGAAATAATTCCGGTGTCAACATGTGAATAAAAAAACAACAAAATCCACAATAGTGTGATAATGCAATGAGCAGATATAATGAACAGGGGACCAAGTCACACCAGTGATGGAAGTCCTAGAGTAACACCACGTGCATAGCTCCTTCTTCCCCACATGTAGTGCAAACTTACCAGATTAGGGGCCCCTGATGATCAACACTTGTTGGTAACGCGTTGGGTGTGGTGGCTATTCCTGGTTGCGCTGCTGTAATGTTTGTAGCGGCGTGACGCATGTGAGTTACCATGTTTTTGTATTTTTATTTTAACCAATAAATGGGATTTGCTTTTATGTTAATACCGGTGTCTCCTCTATTGAATACACGTGTGAATATTTGTGTGGAGTGTCTGAGATAGAGCCACGATGATGGAGATTATGATATACTGGAAATGCCTTTTTGGATTCTAATCTGGTGAGTTTGCACTACATGTGGGGAAGAAGGAGCTATGCACGTGGTGTTACTCTAGGACTTCCATCACTGGTGTGACCTGGTCCCCTGTTCATTATATCTGCTCATCGCATTATCACACTATTGTGGATTTTGTTGTTTTTTATTCACATGTTGACATCGGAATTATTTCTGTGGACTCTCTATTTGGTTAGTCATATAAACCTTGGACTATGTGCAGACTTCCCTTCAATTAGCTAAGCTAAGACTTTTATTAACAGCGCTGCAATTTTATATAAATATACTTTTTATAGATGGGTGTTGGCTTTATCATTGCTAGCTGCTTTTTCTATTAGTGTGTGCGGATTCTTCATTTTCCTATCCTTTATCAAAAGCCACTGGCGTGGCGAAAAAAATCCAAGCTACACTGAGCCTGTCCCTGTGCCATACTCACACAGGTACTCATTGATGGCCCTCTGCTGCGTGTGCAGCCGATGCAACATTGCCAATGTTGAGTTCAACCTGGTGGACATGTCACAAATGAGGCAGTTGGTGGGCAGGTTGTATTCACGTTGAAAGTCAGATAGCCGAGCACTGACATTGTATAAACGCTGGAAATGGCCACAGACTTTTCTGGCCTGCCTCAGGAGATCCTGCAAGCCTGGGTATCTGTTCAAGAACCGCTGTAAAACCAAATTCAGGACATGTGCTAAGCATGGAACATGTGTCAAGTGTCTCTGTTGGAGAGCAAAGAGAAGGCTGGTGCCATTGTCGCATACAACCATTCCTGGCTCAAGCTCTCCTGGTGTCAGCCATCTCTGAGCCTGTCCCTGCAGAGCTGACAGAATCTCTGCCCTGGTGTGACTCCTATCCCCTAGAAAGACCAACTGAAGCACTGCATGGCATCTTTTAGCCAGACTGCTTGCATAGCCCCTTGAAAGCTTAGGGAGCACTGCTGCTTAAGAGGACAATTCAGCAGAAGAGAACATAGAGGAAGAAGAAGAAGAGAAGGAGGAGGAGGTGGAGTAGCCAGATGTGGCAGAACCAGCACTAGCTTTTTGGAGGCGTGGTGGCAAAATATGCTGCAGCACTGAACCCTGTCCTGCATCCCTCCCAGCTGCCAGCAGAGTTACCCAGTGTGCCGTGAAGGAAATTTAAGGTCCCATGCCTGCTGGACCAAGAGTCAGCAATAATGTGAACCTTCCTGCTGACTGCTCTGTCCAAGGAGGCAAAAACGTTACCTTCCACATGATCGTAGAAAGCCGGAATGACCTTACGCAAAAATAAATGTATTTTTGGAACCTGCCACTGTGGTACAGCCCATTCCACAAATTTACAAAAGGAGCAGAGTCTACCAGATGAAAAGGCAGCAATTGTAGTGCTAGCAATTAGGCCAAGCTAGCATTAAGACGCTGAGCATGTGTATGGCTGGGACAGCATTTCTTTCTACGGTTCAGCAACTGGGGTAGTGAAATTTGCCTGCTGGCCAAATCAAGCGGTGGTGTACTGCTGTAAGATTCTGGTACCTTTGGTACCCTTATTGCCCATTTTTCATTGCATATTGCGTCCCACCTTTTCAGTTAGGTGGAACGCATATACCTTTAAGCCGCATGACATCATCACTGAGCGCCGCTCTGAGCGGCTATTTCAATCGCCGGCTTTCTCTCACAGGTTGTTCGTTCAAGCCGCCAGTATGCAACTATACCTGACACTACTTGGACTTGTATCTCGCTACCTGATCTTGTACTTGACTTTTAATCTTGTATCTCGCTACCTGATCTTCACCGCATGCTTAACAGCCTTGTCTTATGCTACCGGAGCCTCCAGCTATTCTCTTTACCTGGAACAGACCGGAACCTCGCTACTGATCCCGTATCTCGCTACCGGATCACTCCCTCACTACCGGACCCTTCTACTTACTAACCTCACTAGTGATAAGTACCCCACAGGGGATTCCTTCATAACAAACTTACACTATCTACTTCTGCACATTAAGGACTGTTACTATCTATGCATTACTAATCCTATCATCTACACTGTTACATAGATTGCTAGCTCTTGAGTCTACTACCATCTATCCTTGCACTGGGTTAGTCTCTCCTGTATATGTCATCTGCTGTCCTTACCACCTGTTACTATACATGATTACTAACCTATCTGCATTCTACCTATTACCATCTACCACTCTCCTGAACATTACTATCAAGTGCTTATCATTGCTATCACTGCTCACGCCTGTTCCTTCAGCACATCACCTCTATACTGTCATATACATCCTATCACTCCAGGAACATCTTATAGAGTGTATGTGTATTTGTATGCTGAAGCAGGCGGGTCCACAGTGATGAGTCTGGAGAGTTGGATCTGGTAATTCAACACATCTCTACATGACTACTGAGTGGAGATTCTGCAGCTGCAAATCCAGCTCACTATAACAAAAACGCAGGAGCGTTACAACTGCTAGCAGATTGGGTGCAAGGATGTGTGGCACTCATTGCTATACCATCATCCCTCTCAATGCAGGTTTTTGAGAAGACATGACATATAGTAGGGTTAGAGAAAAGAGATACCAGAATAGGAGCAAGGTGATGTATTCTTGTTTTTATCTTGAGGCTCTTTAAGGTGCTGTTGCAAACGGACTGCATGGCAGGTCTTTATATGTCTTGTCAAGCATGTAGTGCCCAAGTGGCTGGTGTTTTGGCCACGCTTGATCCGCTTCAGAAAGATATTGCAAACAGCAATGCTGTGGTCTACTGCACATGTGTTGAAAAAAGCCCACACTAATGAACTTTTGGAAGTCCGCGGGGAGTTTGCAGCACCCTGCACCTGTGGAGCTCTGTGGTGTGATGCAGTAGGTTGGCTACTCCTATGGCGGCCCCTGGAGCACATTCTGCCTCATTGGAGTTGTGCCTCCTCCTCCTCCCCCTCACTTTCCTACTCTATTCTCTCAGGCACCCAAGAACAGTCAGTGACCTCACCATCCCCTTCCTCCTCGTCACTGGAGCAAACTTGGAAGTATGCTGCAGCTGTGGCAACATGATTGCTAGTTTCTTGTCCGTGATTGCCACCCCCTCTCTAGGCTCACATTATTCCCTTCATCAACCTGGGAACCAACATCACAGTATTCAAATTGCTGTGCATCCTCCAGCAGCAAGTCACTGACACTATGATTGAATAGTTCAGGTGACTCCTCCTTGCATGATGGTGGGGTGACAGAAGGAGTAGCTGTGGAGAAGGAGGATGTGGAACGGGCCGCTTTGGCAGCTGCGGTGGAAGGCAAACGAGTATGAGCTTGGGTGACAGAGGATGAGGAGGACAAGGAAGGCTTAGTTATCCACTCCACCAACTCTTCTGCATGTTGTGGCTGAATAACACAGCCAGCACTGAAAAAAAAAGGACAGGCCTGCAGAAGATGCACCATGTCTGTGACCACCACTTTTCACTGTGGACACAGAGGCTGCTTGCCCTCTTTTCGTGGCCTGTGAGTGTCTGCCTCTCTTTGTCAGCCTTTCGGACATGATGTGGATTTTGGGGGGGGGGGTTATTACTGGTTGATAAATATATAATATATATACTGCACTGCTGATATATACTGCACTGCTGATATGGAATTAACTGACCGATAGATACTGAATCGCCTAATATATACTCAAGTGGCCTATATATATATCAAGATATCAATACATGGTCTATACTGAACCGACCCACTGATAGATACTGAATGGCCTGATATATACTCAAGTGGCCTATATATCTATATGGATATCAATATATGGTCTATACTGAAATGACCAATAGATATTGAATGGCCTAATATCTACTCAAGTGCCCAATTATATATATATATATATATTATATATATATACAGAGATCAATGTATGGTCTAAACTGAACTGACCAATAGATACTGAATAGACTAATATCTACAAAAGTGCCTGATATATCTATATACATATATATATATATATACATATATATATATATATATATATATATATATATTATAGATATCAATGTATGGTCTATACTGAACTGACCAATAGACACTGAATGGCCTAATATCTATGCAAGAGTGCCCTGTATATATATATATATATATATATATATATATATGGACAGAGTCTCCCACCTCAGCTGTAGATCTCTGCAGTTCATCCAGAGTGATCATGGGCTCTTGGCTGCATCTCTATATATATATATATATATATATATATATATATATATATATATATAGAGATCAATGTATGGTCTATACTGAACTGGCCTATAGATACTGAATGGCCTCATATCTACACAAGTGCCCGATTATATATATATATATATATATATATATATATATATATATATATATATGTATATGTAGCTATAGAGAGAGAGAGCGAGCAAGAAGATACTGGTCTATACTGAATTGCCAGATATAAACAAACTGAAGTGCCTATATATATATATATATATATATATATATATATATATATATTTTAAGCTTCAAACATAAAGATATAAAACTGTAATTTCTTGTGAAGAATCAACAACAAGTGGTACACAATCATGAAGTGGAACAAAATGTATTGGATATTTCAAACTTTAACAAAACAATAACAAAACTGAAAAATTGGACGTGCAAAATTATTCAGCCCCCTTAAGTTAATACTTTGTTGCGCCACCTTTTGCTGCGATTACAGCTCTAAGTCGCTTGGGGTATGTCTCTATCAGTTTTGCACATCGAGAGACTGACATTTTTGCCCATTCCTCCTTGCAAAACAGCTCGAGCTCAGTGAGGTTGGATGGAGAGCGTTTGTGAACAGCAGTTTTCAGTTCTTTCCACAGATTCTCGATTGGATTCAGGTCTGGACTTTGACTTGGCCACTCTAACACCTGGATATGTTTATTTGTGAATCATTCCATTGTAGATTTTGCTTTATGTTTTGGATCATTGTCTTGTTGGAAGACAAATCTCCGTCCCAGTCTCAGGTCTTTTGCAGACTCCATCAGGTTTTCTTCCAGAATGGTCCTGTATTTGGCTCCATCCATCTTCCCATCAATTTTAACCAACTTCCCTGTCCCTGCTGAAGAAAAGCAGGCCCAAACCATGATGCTGCCACCACCATGTTTGACAGTGGGGATGGTGTGTTCAGGGTGATGAGCTGTGTTGCTTTTACGCCAAACATAACGTTTTGCATTGTTGCCAAAAAGTTTGATTTTGGTTTCATCTGACCAGAGCACCTTCTTCCACATGTTTTGTGTGTCTCCCAGGTGGCTTGTGGCAAACTTTAAATGACACTTTTTATGGATATCTTTAAGAAATGGCTTTCTTCTTGCCACTCTTCCATAAATGCCATATTTGTGCAGTATATGACTGATTGTTGTCCTATGGACAGAGTCTCCCACCTCAGCTGTAGATCTCTGCAGTTCATCCAGAGTGATCATGGGCTCTTGGCTGCATCTCTGATCAGTCTTCTCCTTGTATGAGCTGAACGTTTAGAGGGACGGCCAGGTCTTCGTAGATTTGCAGTGGTCTGATACTCCTTCCATTTCAATATTATTGCTTGCACAGTGGTCCTTGGGATGTTTAAAGCTTGGGAAATATTTTTGTATCCAAATCTGGCTTTAAACTTCTCCATAACAGTATCTCGGACCTGCCTGGTGTGTTCCTTGTTCTTCATGATGCTCTCTGCGCTTTAAACGGACCTCTGAGACTATCACAGTGCAGGTGCATTTATACAGAGACTTGATTACACACAGTTGGATTCTATTTATCATCATTAGTCATTTAGGTAAACATTGGATCATTCAGAGATCCTCACTGAACTTCTGGAGAGAGTTTGCTGCACTGAAAGTAAAGGGGCTGAATAATTTTGCACACCCAATTTTTTAGTTTTTTATTTGTTAACAAAGTTTGAAATATCCAATAAATTTTGTTCCACTTCATGATTGTGACCCACTTTTTGTTGATTCTTCAAAAAAAATTACAGTTTTATATCTTTATGTTTGAAGCCTGAAATGTGGCAAAAGGTTGAAAAGTTCAAGGGGGCCGAATACTTTCACAGGGCACTGTATATATATATATATATATATATATATATATATATATATATATATATATATATATATATATATATTTATATATTAGGGATTGGCCGATATATCGGAATCGGCCCCTGAGGTTACCGATATTGCCGATATTTTGGGAAAGTGCTTGTACTGGAGTGATGCCTGCAGCTAGAGGCGTCCATAGCTGACGGTCGGCTGTCTTGTAATGACAACCGATGTGGCTGAGAAGCAGTTCGGCTGTCATTACAAGGAGTGGGGGGGGAATGTTTCTCCCCCCCTCCCGCCACCTTCCGCAGCTCGCCCGGGTCTCCCATCTCACTGTACTTGCACGGCCGCCTCATTCGGCTCTGACCGGGTCTCCATGTAAAAAACTCGGCGAGCATTCAAAACAGCCAAACTTGGCGTTTGGAATACTTTAAGGTGAAGAGGAGGAGTTTGGGGGTCTTTTAGACCCCCAGATCCCTCCACAATAGCACCTGTGAAAAATAAAAAATGTTTTTAAATGTCCAAAAATATCGGCCAATATCAGCCGATACAGATATCCAATGACCAAAATATGAGTATCAGTATCGGCACTAAAAAAACGATATCGGTCGATCACCAATATATATATATTATATATATATATAGTACTTTGTGGTATATACTGCACTGCTGAATACACTTTACTGTCTGATCTCTTAAATTGTAAAAAGCACAAATCTCTCTCCCTGCCTAACTGACTGCTAGCAATGTCCTAACTAGACTAAAACCGACTGTCTGAAAAACTGCAAATCATTTTCCTCTCCCTGCCTCAATCACGTTCCTTTCCCTGCCTCAACCACTTTCTATCTCACCCGCACAGTCACACACTACACACTGCTTAGCCCCTGAGCCATGATTGGCTAAAGGCAGCCAGCCTTTATCCAATCATGGCAGAGATGATTTAATTGGCCAAAGCATGGAGGTCAGGGTGCATGCTTTGGGCAATCACATAATGCACTGCAAGCGCACGCGCAGTGCATTATGGATGCGGGTGCTAAAATTTCCCGCAAAGAAGCACATTTGTTCGTCATTTGACGAATGGGCGAACAGCCAACGTTCGACTGGAACTCGAAGCTCATCCCTACTGCTTACATATTGTTCTACAACTGTTCTACAATTGTTCTACAAACAATATTTGTGGTTATTCTCTGGCCTTACCAAGCTGATTCCATACTGTGCATACAGCCATTGTACATTGTGGCTACTATCTATTGAAATAATACACTCTAATGTTTATTTAAAGATAAAACCTGCCTAATTTCTCTCTTACCTTGCAGCCTAAAGAAGCTGCTTTCAATACCGTCTGGAAACTGTAAAATGTGTTGCCTGTTGTCTTTCAAATTATACACTACATTTTTTGTTTCAGTGAAAACCTGCCTTGTCCCTCCATATTACATTTTGACCTTACCGAGGTGCTTACATACTATCCAGCCATTGTGCAATATGTATGGCTATTGTCTCTGAAAAAATACATTGTAATGTTTCATTTGATAGATAGATATGGGATTTGCAAGCAGCAAAATGAAAGCCAGTAGAGATTCATATACAACAGGGGAATAGAGGGACCTCACAATGGCTGCATTCGTTTTCTTTTTCAGGCATTTTTCATTTATTTTCACCTGTTGATAATGCAAATAAAATCTTTCTTCTCCCTTCTTTTGTATCTATGGAAGGAGCCATAGTTGCCACCCTGGCTGACTTATTAACGTGTCTGCCTTTGTTCATCTCTATTACAAAACAAGGCTGATGGGACTAGTGGATTACAAAAGAAAGATGATATTGTTTGTGCTCCCAGTGCTTTAAAAGAAAGTTACAAGGACACTGCATTTCTGGCTGGTTCAACAGGTATTTTCTGTACTTGCTAAAAATGTTCTTAACCTGAAAAAGAAAACGAATGCAGCCATCACATCTAAGAACTGGTAATATATTACATTTTTGTTCTTAGGTTTAATCCTGTGTTGACTTTCTGTGAATGTTTGGCCTGTTATACCCTTGACACAACCATATGAATCCTTACATAAATACATGGTTACATTTTGTAGGTTTTTTGTGTAGGTTTAATATTTAAACATAATGAACCTATAACTACAAAGTTACAAGTATTTACATGCAGTTAAAACTTAAAAAATGGGAG